>NC_061508.1:31494474-31510654 GCF_022539505.1 Lolium rigidum | reverse complement strand
CTTATATACATGATTCATGATGCTTATTATTAATTGTTGGTACCTCTTCATGATTGACATAGCTGTTAGATGATCTTATTTGCATGTATCCTATTATGAACTGCTTAAGTATTAGCCATATCATGAGAATATATACATCATATGAACAAATGTGTTCGTGAAAGTTCTTTTATCGCTCAGTTGTTAACTGAATTGCTTGAGGACAAGCAATAAGCTAAGCTTGGGGGAGTTGATACGTCCAAAACGTATCTACTTTCCCGAACACTTTTGCTATTGTTTTGCCTATAATTTGTGTATTTTGGATGCAACTAACACGGACTAACGCTGTTTTCAGCAGAACTGTTCTGGTGTCTCGTTTTTGTGCAGAAATCCAACTTTCGGGAAAAACCTCGGGATTTTGACGGAAGGCCCTATTTTCCCAGAATACTGACGGAGCCAGAAGGACAAATCAAGTGGAGGCCCGAGGGCCCCACACCATAAGGCGGCGCGGCCTAGGGGGGGCCCGCGCAGCCCTATGGTGTGGCCCCCTCGGCTGGCCTCCGACGCCCTCCTTCGGACTATTTGTCGGCCTCGACCTGAAAACGCACGGGGAGAAGTCGAAGTCGCCAGAAACCCTCCAGAACGCCGCCACATCGCCAAACTCCGTGTCGGGAGCCAGAAGTCTCCGTTCTGGCACTCCGCCGGGACGGGGAATTGGAGGAGATCATCGCCGCCATCACCGCCAACGCCTCTCCATCAACCAGCCATGTTTCCCCCATCCATGTGTGAGTAATTCCCCCGCTGTAGGCCGAAGGGGATGGTAGGGATTGGTCATGTAATAGCATAAGATTGTTAGGGCATAGTGCCTAGTGTCCGTAATTGGTACTTTGATGATATTCTTGCAACTTGTTATGCTTAATGCTTGTCACTAGGGCCCGAGTGCCATGATCTCAGATCTGAACATGTTATTATTTCATCATGATATTCATTGTTTATGGTCTTACCTGCAAGTTGTATACACATGTCGCTGTCCGGAACCAATGGCCCCGAAGTGACAGAAATCGGGACAACCGGAGGGTATGGTAGTGATGTGAGGATCACATGTGTTCACAGAGTGTTAATGCTTTGCTCCGGTACTCTATTAAAAGGAGTACCTTAATATCCGAGTAGTTTCCCTTGAGGCCCGGCTGCCACCGGCTGGTAGGACAAAAGATGTTGTGCAAGTTTCTCATTGCGAGCACGTACGACTATAATTGGAACACATGCCTATTGATTGATTAGTACTTGGACACCGTTTTATTATTATCCGCAAATGCCCTGCTATGATTGTTACATGAGTTTCTCTCATCCATGCAACGCCCGTCATCCGTCCCCGTGCCTACGGTATTTTAATCCTGTTGTTTACTAAAATCACTACTGCTGTCTTTGTTACTCTGCTGCTTGTTATTTTACTATCGCTACTCGCTATAAAACTGTTACTATCGATAAACTCTTGCGAGCAAGTCTGTTTCCTGGTGCAGCTGAATTGACAACTCCGCTGTTAAGGCTTTCAAGTATTCTTTGTCTCCCCTTGTGTCGAATCAATAAATTGGGTTTTACTTCCCTCGAAGACTGTTGCGATCCCCTATACTTGTGGGTCATCAGAGGGCGACACGGGCGTAGGTTGACTAGGAGGGTGGCGGTGGAGAGGGCGTCCGGCCAGAACTGAGGGGGCATGTGGGCGTGGAACAAGAGGGTACGGACGCAGTCATTAAGGGTGCGTAGGACGCGCTCGGTGCGGCCGTTCTGCTGGGAGGTGTATGGGCAAGTTAGGCGGAAGATGGTGCCGTGGGTGGAGAGGAGGGTGCGGATGGTGGTGTTGTCGAACTCCTTGCCGTTGTCGGCTTGGAGGGCGAGGATGGGACGACCGAACTGTGTAGACACATAAGAATAAAAGGCGGTGAGTGTTGAAGCGACATCAGATTTCTTACGAAGAGGAAAAATCCAGACAAAGTGAGAAAAATCATCGAGAATAACAAGATAATAAAGAAAACCAGAATGACTCGGTATAGGGGACGTCCATACATCACTATGAAGTAATTGAAAAGGAAGAGATGCAACTGTGGATGAAGTACTAAAAGGAAGCCGAACATGTTTGCCTAGTCGGCAGGCGTCACATGAGTGAGCCGCCATTTTATTACATGAAAAAGAAAAGCCTCTCATTATTTGGCGGAGCGTGGTGGAGCTGGGATGGCCAAGACGAGCGTGCCAAAGGTCGACGCCGGCGAGAGCGCCCGAGGTGCAGCGTGAGTGGAGGGAGACGGCTGAACGGGGTACAGGTCGCCGGGACTCTCACAGCGGTGCAAAACCATCCGGGTACGGGCGTCCTTTACGGAAAAACCAAACTCGTCAAATTCCACGATTGCTGAGTTATCGCGAGAAAGAGTTTTGACGGAAACTAAGTTCTGAACAAGATGTGGTGAAACTAAGACATTATTAAGAGACAATGGTGTGGAATTAGAAGGAAAATGAGTGGAGCCAATATGAGAGATGGGAAGACCAGCACCGTTACCGACGATGATGCGAGAGGAAGTGGATGTCGGAGATGAAGTGGAAAGGTTACCCGGGTGAGCAGCCATGTGTGCGGAGGCTCCGGTGTCCATGAACCAGTCTCCACCGCCAGAGTAAGCGCCCGGCGAGGGGGCGTGCTGAAGGGCGGTGTACAACGCAGGGTCCCAGTGGGCCGTCGGAGCCTGCGGCATCATGCCGCCGTAGACGGGAGCGTAGGGCAGGCCGACGGGAGCCTGCGGTGGCGCGGCGATGAAGGTCTGGTGCGTCGGCGGACGGGGGCCAACGGTGCCGGGGACGGGGAGCGCGGAACGGGCATGGTGTAGGCGTGCACGACCCCCGTCCAGGGGTTGTGTCCGCCCGCCCACGGCGGAGTGGGGTGTGAGTACCCGGGGCGCGGACCGACGATGCCAGGGCCGACGTTGTGGCCACCGCCACGGCCACCACCACGGCCACGGCCGCGGCCACCGGCCCCTCCTCCTTGGTGTTGTTGCGGCTAGGGCGCAGAGTGTGGAGGGGCGGGGGTGCGCGCCGGTGGAGCTCCTCCGCCATGAGGAAGAACGTTGTTGCCGCTTGCCCATAGAGCGGTGTGAACCGCCCGGGTGCACACACCCTTCAGCCGGCGCCAGCCGGAGGTAGTCGACCGCCCGCTCGAACGTAGGGTTGGTCATGAGGGTGAGGTTGGAGGCGGCGTTGCCGAGGTCCTCGCTGAGGCCGGCGGTGAGGGTGGAGAGGAGGAGCTCGTCGCCAATCCGGAACCCAAGGTCCTGGAGCTCGTCGGAGATTGCCTTGAGGCGCAGGCAGTAGGCGTCCAAGGTTTGATTGCCCTGGGGTGTGCCGAAGAATTCCTGCTGCAAAAAGACAACACGTTGGAGCTTGTTATTGGTGAAGAGGCCGTTGATCTTTCCCCACACCGTGCGGGCATCATCGCCTTCCCGAACGACGGTCTTGAAGATGTCCGGCGAGACGGTGAGGAAGAGCCAGCGGATGATGGTGGCGTCGATGGCCAGCCAGTCGGCGTCGCAGGCGAGGAGGTCGGCGGTGCCGTCGATGTGATCGCGCAGGTTGTACTCGCGGAAGAGGAGGTAGAAGTACGTCTTCCAGGCGAGGTAGTTGGCGGCGGTGGTGGACAGATTGACGGGGACATGGTCGGTGATGGCGACGGCGCGGAGCTGGCCGGGGTCGGGGATGGAGGAGTCGGCGAAGGGGTTGGAGCTAGGGGTTGACATGATGAGGAAGGGGAGGCGGCGCGCGGCTGGAGAGGGAGGAGAGGCGGCGCTGCTAGGGTTTAGGGGTTTGGGGAGGGGGGGGGGTGCGGCGCACGGGGAGGAGAGGCGGCGCGCGGCTAGGGTTTAGGATCTAGGAGGTGTCTGATACCATGTAGAATGAGATGCAATGCTCGATGTATTGATCGGATGCATATGGCGGTACATATATAGGCCACGTCCTCGACTATACAAGGAAGGAGGCGGGCCCAATAGTAAATACAAGGATATGTATCGCTATACAATAACTACAGAGGATACACATCCAGATATACAAGATATGTATCTCAACAGTGCCTACTAGTATTATATGTTGCGTATTTGATATGGACCTGGACGCTCCACAATCCTCCAGTGCACCTTGCAGTTGAGCTAATCCGATCCACATTTCCTGCTCGTCCAGTACTTTCATAGCATAGTTCAAAAGGGGTTTGGAACTTTGGATGAGGGCTTAGTCTATAAACAAAGTGATTTCGCTGAAGTTTTACAACAGCAACAAGTATACTATGTTCAATTTCTTCTCTAGAAAACTGTAAGAAAACCCCAAATTAATGTGTCAATGGATTTCTTTTCGAAGAACATTATTGGCTGAAGGGAAAGGTTGAGCTTCGTATCTCTCACATGCATGACTTGTCTTAATCACATACAAAAATCGGCAGGTGAGAAGCACAATCAATCAACCAAACCCTTGGGGCACGTCAACGCAGACCCCACAAAAATCACTACTGCCGTCTTCCTCAAACTCATCAAGTGTGATCAATACATTGACCTTGCCAGGCCCCCATCAATGCCACCATGATGCTGGACAACACCAACATCCCGCGTGCATTCATCATTCCGCATCCATCACCGAAACACCGCAGCGCCACGCCCCGAGACTTGCCGACCTTGATACGGTAGATGAACATCACACCACCGCAGCCCACCAGCGTCGCAAAAACGATGTCCAAAGAGGTAGAACGACGCAGATAGCGTCGCCATCGTCCAATCAAGGATACCTAGATCTAGGGTTTCCCCTAGAGCAGCACGAGTGAGAAAATGCAGACTACGACGGAGATGCCTTCAAGAAGGCTACGGCATGTGACCTCCCCATCGCCCTCCATGACCGAGGTCGGAGCATGGCTTTCATCGGCAGCCACGCATCTTCAAACCCGCTGCTAGGACCAGATGTAGAATCAGTTGATCGCCACATGAAGTCCCAATCTGGTTGACCAACTTCAACGGAGGAGACGAACACCACCGCCATGACCGGAGCCTCTGCCCGAGGATTCCTCATGATTCGGGAGAAGCCCAGGGTTGCCTCACCGCCGACAGAGCATCAACAAGAACCGCGGCACAAAATCGAAGCCCACTGTCGTCGTGGTGAACAAATAGATTCCATAGGATGGCTTAAGTTGGGGCTGGATGTACGCAAGGGGATCCGGAGGAGGGGAAGGTTAAGATGGAAAACACAAGAACTCAAGGGACTATCCCAAACACGCCGTATGTATTAGAACTCAAGCAAGGAGCTACAGAACTTGGCCTCTGGACAGAGGTTTTTTTTTTTGCGAAGGGGCCAGAGGTTGAGGACGTACGGCTTAGTCTAGCCTAGCGCCCTTGTAACTACTCAATCGATCCTCCCGCACAGGGGTGCCCCTCCTCTCCTTATATAGTGGAGAGGAGGCTTACAAGAGAAGGAACCCTAGGGGTATCTTTGCTTATCTAAGCTACTTTATAAAGCTTCTTTGGCTCCAGGGGTGACGCTCCCTCCTGCTCGATGGTCTGGTGACCTCGCTTCGTCGGCCTACGGTACCTTTTTCGCCTTCTTCTACTTTAGCTTCAGGGCTTCACTTAAAGCTGAGCTACTTACCTCCTTCATGTCCTTCGGTCCCAGAGGGAATCTTTGACTAGGGTGCCGACATGCTGCTGTTGAGGCTATGCCGGATCCAAGTTAACTTGACTGGTATAAACCGGACTCATGTCGTTTTATCCTCAGACTTTAGTTCTCTTGGGCATTCCTCTGGTTTAGATATCGTCGGTTGCCCTTACTCCAGCATACCCCTCCTGGTATACCGGATTGTATCAACAAACACTGTCATGCCCTATTTGTCATAGTCTTGACACCCTCCCCCCGCCCCGACATTACTCTCCGAAGCTGGTGTGGCCAGGCTGAGCCATCCGACGGACCGCACCAGGTTCTTACACAACGCATACCGGATTGATCCTTCCGGTTCAATTTAAATCAACAAACCGGCAGCTCGCCGGACTCAACTTGCTGTCCGGTTAAACCGGACTCTCCAAATCTTATTCGGCCGCCATCCGGCGGTTCCTTCGCCTCAACGCCTCCTCGGTGAAGTCGGGAATATCTCAGAAGTGGTGCCTGTCAGAGATACGCGCACTTTTTCTGACGCTGCAGTGGACAGCAAGGGTCAAATCCCTCGTTTCCCGCGCGCAGTTATGATGCCACATGAGATCCGTGTATCCCTCCATGTGGCCTCTTAAATTACCCGTGTATCCCAGCTCCACGTGGCAACCAGGCCGACGAAGCGACGTGGGCCGAGCAGTTTGCGGCCCACGACCGCGCTCTCCCTATTTAAGGTGCGACGGTTCGCACCCCTCCCTATCTTCTCCATTCTCTCTCCGCTACTCCGGACCTCACTGGGAACCGTCTCGAGCGCTTCTTCGCCGTCGCTCTCCTCGGAGCTCGTCCTTTCCGGCGATCGCAGCGCCGCCACCAAGGAGATCCTCTGCCGCCCGTTTGCGGTTAGCAGGACTTGTCTTATACTCTTGTTTCTCATCGCGTTCGTCGCATTCCTTACTGCGCCCGTTAGATCTTGAAAATTTCCTTACGTATTTCTTTCTCCTTTTTCTCTGCTTTTAGATCTTCTCAAACGGGTAGATTCGAGGAAAGTAGTTTCTAGCCTATATCGGTCCAGCTATACCTCCTGATGGCTTCGGAAGAACAAGAGCTCGAAGTTTCCGGCGAGCCGGAAGTTATCGGAGAGCAGGAAGACACCGGAGAGCCGGAAGTTACCGGAGAGCCGGAAGCCGGCCCTAGCTCCGCGGATTATTCACGAGGCCGGTGGGAAGGCTCTGATGTTTCTGAGACCGAGATACAATGGCTATACCGGTCCAGACGTATACCGGAAGGTGTAGCCTGCCGGATCCCTGGTGACGAAAGGGAGCCAGTAATGAGGCTGGGCGAAGTGGTGGTGTTCACTGCCCACTTCGTGCGCGGACTAGGCTTGCGGGTTTCAGATTTCTTCCGGCCTTTCCTAAATTTCTATGAACTCCAACCGCACCATCTTCCCGGCAATGCCGTTTTCAATCTTTCCTCCTTTGTAGCTTTCTGTGAGGGGTATGTCGGCCTCTAGCCTATTATCGAAGGTTTTGCTCGCTTGTACAACCTCCGAATTAATTATATCCAGGATCCGGAGCTACCGCTCCCCAAACCTATTGTCCAGTGCGGGGCTTGCATAATATGCCCCAGCCAGAAGAGCCCATATGTCAAGTTAACCGGTTTAGAATATTGCCGGAAGTGGCAGAAGACATTCTTCTATGTCAAGAATACCGGAACGATCGACCTCATCAACCTTCCGGCTTACGTTCCTGGTGAACCTTCAAGAGTAAAACAGCTTTACAATCCAAAGGAGTCCCACTCTGAGACAAACCAGATTATTCGGTTTATCCGGGCTCTCCGCAAGCATGATGAGATCACGGTAGATGACATCGTGCACACCTTTATCACGCACCGGGTTCTCCCCCTCCAGCGTTGTGTACATAAGATCTGTCAGATGAGTGGGCGCCTTGACCCCACCCCGATTTCCACTTTCAAGTTTTCTAAAGCGGATGTGGTCACCAAGGCCAAGCTTATCTCGAAGACGAAAATGCCGGTTGATTGGGAATGGGGGTTGAAACCTCATTCTCGCAAGGATCCGCCACCACCCCAAGTAAGCTCTTGGGGACTCCCGAATAACTTTTCCAGAATGTTTGTATACACTATCCCTAACTCGTTTACCTTGTCTTTTCAGAACTTTAGCCACCAGAGACGCGAGGAACCGGCTGCGTTCACCGCTGACCGCACCGAGGAGGACGAGGAGGATCCGGATTCTATCCAGAACAATCTGGTTCACGAGATGGACGCCACCCACAACTCGGGATCCGGTAAGCCCTCAGCACCCTCTCCATCAAGAGCTCGAGCCGTTGATTCCGGCAGCGAGGAAGATGAATGCGTTATTTTGGAGGTATATGACCCCATTCCCATCTCCTACGCGTTTCCCGCGATGCCAGTTTCATCTGATCTGGAACGTCAGGTGGTGGAGAACGCGGTGCCCCTTTCTGCAAAGTCGGGGGCAGCTCCGGCTTCTCGCGCTCGGAAGACTCCTGCCTCCGACTCTGGACCTGGCGCTGCACCAACCGCCAAACGCCGGAAAGCAGCTAGTACAGGCCCCTCATGGGACAAGAAGAGGCCCATGCCATTCCCACTTCTACCGGGTGAGTTATGATAACATTTTGTTCCGGTCAAACTTTGCTTCCGGTATCTTTTGTAAGTAATACCTTTTCTTTTCCGCTTTCAGGGCCACGCTTGAACTTAACCGGAGCGTCCCTGGCAGGACCTGGCTTCCCCCCAAAAGTACCGACAATCCTCGTGAAGATGTCGAGGAAGAAGAAGACGCTCCCCTCTTAGTGCCTAGTCCTTCTAAGGAAAAGCAGCGCGCCTCTCGCGCAAGCCCGGCAAGCTCTGATGCCGGCAAGACTCTTTCCCCCTCTGGGGGGCCAACTAGAAGTGAGGGGAACACGGCCCCAAGAACAGAAGATAACCGTGACGAGGGGGATTTCACTTCGCCTCCCGAACAAGAAGAAAATCGCGGCGCCAGCAACATGGGCGGCGACTCTGATCAAACTGCGCGGTCGAAACCTTTTGTGGTTCCGTCTGTCACCGACAAAATTCCTGAAGCACCTCCAGTTTCACCTATGAAGGTTTCATCCTCTGCACCGCCGGAAGGTTCCATACCGGCCAATTCCCCCGTTGTCTCTCCAGCCAAGGATCCCGCCAAGGGTTCTCCTGCACCCCCGTCGGTATCTTCCAAAAGTAAGCCTCCAGCTGCTCCTGCCGCCAGTGCCAAGAAGCTATCCTCCCGGAAAACTACTGACGTCACTTCAGAGCAGCTTTCCGGTGCACTCCAGGCCACCTTGGCTCCTCCAACCGGCTCTCTCGCTCTGACACTACATACCAGCCGAGCCGCAGCCTCCAGTGGTGACAAGCTAATGCCGCAACTTGGCCAGATCATCGAGCTTAACCGAGGTGATGAGAACCTGGGCTCACTCCAGAGGTATGCGGATGAGTGGAATCTTTCCGATCTCTCTGAAGCAACCTCCGGTTTGGGGAAGGACGGGCTGCCTCTGGTGGACCCTCGCGGTCCTCGGAACACTATTCAATACATGAACCGGCTTAAACGGTGCATGTGAGACTTCGACACCGCCTGGTATGATGTAGACAAGAATGTATCGGTAAGTCTTTCTTCCGGATTGAACTTCAGCATTATTCCGATCTATTTTTAACTTAAATACTATGCATGTGCCCTCATAGTCCCTGAGTTTTGGGTTAAGTATGCAATACTTAGCGTGAAACTGCTCAAAAAAACCGGTACGCATAGTCCCCAAGTTTCGGGTTAAGTATGCAATACTTAGCTTGAAACTGCTAAAAAAATGGTACACATAGTTCCTGAGTTTCGGGTTAAGTATGCAATACTTAGCGTGACACTACTCAAAAAACCGTTATGCGTTATGTTTCCGCTTAATCCGTACAAGGCGTGCTGGAATCTCGCAAAAAGTTGTTCGAGGAGCTGCTATGGGAACACCGCGAGCTCTCCGATGCGCACAAGGCACTACAGCTCACGCTGCCAAGGTTTGTTTCTTTCTTGTGCTTTTCTTTCCCGACCGGCTTCTTCCGCACTGGTTTTGTCATTATTCCATTTTCTCACCCGGTTTCCTTTTTTCGCAGATGCGCTACCAGAGTCTTCCCAGCTCGACAAAATCATCAACCGCGTTGCAGCTCTCCAAGGTTCGTTTCATTGTGCTTTGTGTTTGCACTTCTTACTTTTTATCTTGCTAACTTTTGCTATCTCGGTAGCACCAATCTGACTTGCAAGCCCAGCAAAATGAGACCGCCCGACTTAAGGAAGAACTGATCCAGCTCAGGCTGCAACATGATAACGCACTGAAAGAGGTCGTCAAGGCCGGCAAAGCCGAGGTGGACGAAGCAAAAGCTGTGTTGATTGAGCTGCACGAGCAGGAGGTCAAGGAAGTCAGTGCCTAGATCAGTGCCGATCTACACGCTGCTACCACCCAGCAGTGCCGCCACCGACGAATCAGCGCTCCATGGCCGCTGTCACCCTGCATCGCCGCACTAGGGGAGGCATGGACGTATGCCGCCGCCATGCCCGCTTGTCCACAGCCAAGGAGAGTCCGCCGTAGCCACCACACAACCAAGGCTTTGCCTGGCAGCGCCTCGGGCGGCAGCAGCGGGGGAGGAGAGCGAAGTGGAGAGGGGAGAGGAGGAGCGCCGACGGTCGCCCTGGCGCAGCGCGGCGCCGCTGCCCGGGAGAGAGAGAGTTATGTAGTAATACAATAGCATTTAAGTACACTTCGTGAATTATGTTGATATTAATATTTCTCATTGACGGCTCATTTCATTTATATGATGATCATATATTCATGTGTCTTGCATTTAATGAATGTTTTGCACCTAACGAGGTTGTGTCAATAGTAGCCATTGTTCTTCAATATCAAGGTATGGTTTTATCCGTGGCCCTCTTCAGTTTCTGCTTCTTGCAAACATCTAAATCCCTTGGATAATTGTACTGTTAAGTCATTAGGTTATACTGCTGGACAATGGAACTTAAATGTGGCAATCTTAGTTTTAAAATGTGTGTGTGACACATCGTCCACATTTGCAAAAAAATGAGGGCTTCAGATTTCAGTACCGCTGTATGTCAGATGTGTACAAAAAGGCTGATTCGCCCCCATTTTATCTTTGCAGGACACGTCCAGCATCTATCACTGCAGAGCTCAGAGCTCAGTGAGATCATATAGGGTGCCTCTGCCCTTGAGGGATGATGATGAAACATTGGGCTTCATCGTTTTTATTTTTTCTGTTCCAGCGAAAGCTGAAATATCCTTTTATTTTTCCTGGTGAATGTAGTATGGACCATGGTGTTAAGTTACAATAATTAGCCTGGTTACTCGACAGTGTTATGCAGACATGCTTTGTTTCAATCAACATTTTTACTGTATTGTCCACAATACCATCATTTACTAAGATTGCATGGTACTTGATTCTTACTGTGGCCATGGTTCAGCTTCAGGCCCGTCTGGTCATTTTCTTGTTCAAACTAATCACAGACAGCTAGCTAGGTGGTCATGGTTCAAGTTCCCATCAATCAGCTGGCTAGCTAGTCAGAGTGCGTTCGCGGGCTGAGGATATCGGCCGAACTAAATTGGCGATCCAAACGATCCATCTATATTCGTTTGGATCGGCCCACGAACATAATACGGGAGACGGTCCAACCGGCTAGATCACTGCGCCGCGGCGCGACCAATTGTGTTCGTGCTTCTATTTCGGCTCATGATTGGTGGCAAGCCAAATCCATGGAAAACAAGTGAAAACATATATTTTCATTCAAATATCATTATATGTTACACGATTGAATAAAAAGCAACTAAATTTAAAATACAATAACCCTCCTACTCGCCCATCGGTAGGCGGGCACGATGACCCAGCTTTGCCGTCGTTCTTCCCGCACCGGAGGCGGCTCGCTGGATCATCATGAAATGCCACCTCATAGCGAACTCTGCGTTCCTCGCGGTTCGATCCTCCTCGCGACGGGCTTGCTCGTCGAGGTCCGAGCGTTTAGCTCAAGGATCCTCTGTCGCTCAGCCTCCATGAGGAGCCACACAGCCTCCTCGGTAGCCAACCGCTCGCGGGAGACCACTTTGATGCGTTGGAGGAGCTGCTGATTAGCCTGCTCTAAGATGCGGGCGGCGTTCCTCTGGTCGTGCGCCAGCTGGTAAGACTCAAGTATCGCCGTCTGCTGCGGATCGGCCACGGCTGCTATTCCTCCTCGGCCCCAACATAGAGTAGATGGTGGTCTTGCGACGAGGCATGCTGGCTACACGTCGGCGAGGCTTGGTGGGTGAGGAGCTTGGTGGCGACAAGCACAATGGAGACGCGCTATAAATAGGCCGAGGGCATTGGATGTCGGTGTGTAGCTTGAGCCCCACGCGACGGTGACAGTGATGGCCATGGCTGCATCCGCCAGTCAGCCTTTTACCGTCGGGTGTCCAACGTTATCGTCGGTCAGCTTTTTGCCTTGGGGTCACTTGCAAGCGGGCCTCTGACACGTGCAGCTGGACACGCGCTCTGTTCTCATGTTGTCCACGCTCACGCATCGGTTCCTTAAATTTAGTTCGCCGATTGATCGGAACAAATGAATCAGTCCATTTAGAGCATCCCCACTCGTTGGCGCTCCCCATGCCCAAATCCGGCGAAATTTTCGTCCGGATTAGACGAAAATTTGGCATGGGGAGCGCCGAAGTTCCAGCCCTTCCCCCGGCAGGAAACCCCCAACCTCGATCATTTGACATATTTCAAACAAATTCGACATAAAATTTAACAAGTTCGGCGAGCAAGAGTCCGAAAATTGTTGAAACAAATTCGGCGATAATCAGTACAATGTTTAACAAGTGCTGAAACAAATGAAGCACACAATTTCACAATTTTTGAAACAAATTATGACAGACTAGTTTGCGTTGCCTCGGAGCGTCTATATGTGCTCCACCAGATCATCTTGCAACTGCTGATGCATTGTAGAGTCTCGAATCTCCTGGCGCATAGCAATGAAGGCGGCTGATGCGTGCAGTTGACACACGTCCATTGGGAACCCCAAGAGGGAGGTGTGATGCGTACAGTAACAAGTTTTCCCTCAGTAAGAAACCAAGGTTTATCGAACCAGTAGGAGCCAAGAAGCACGTTGAAGGTTGATGGCGGCGGAGTGTAGTGCGGCGCAACACCAGGGATTCCGGCGCCAACGTGGAACCTGCACAACACAATCAAAGTACTTTGCCACAACGTAACAGTGAGGTTATCAATCTCACCGGCTTGCTGTAAACAAAGGATTAGATGTATAGTGTGGATGATGATGGTTGTTTGCGAAGAACAGTAAAGAACAATTGCGGTAGATTGTATTTCAGATGTAAAGAATTGGACCGGGGTCCACAGTTCACTATTGGTGTCTCTCCCATAAGATAAACAGATGTTGGGTGAACAAATTACAGTTGGGCAATTGACAAATAAAGAAGGCATAACAATGCACATACATATATCATGATGAGTACTATGAAATTTAATTAGGGCATTACGACAAAGTACATAGACCGCTATCCAGCATGCATCTATGCCTAAAAAGTCCACCTTCAGGTTATCATCCGAACCCCCTCGAGTATTAAGTTGCAAACAACAGACAATTGCATTAAGTATGGTGCGTAATGTAATCAACACAAATATCCTTAGACAAAGCATCGATGTTTTATCCCTAGTGGCAACAGCACATTCACAACCTTAGAACTTTCTGTCACTGTCCCAGATTTAATGGAGGCATGAACCCACTATCGAGCATAAATACTCCCTCTTGGAGTCACAAGTATCAACTTGGCCAGAGCCTCTACTAGCAACGGAGAGCATGCAAGAACATAAACAACATATATGATAGATTGATAATCAACTTGACATAGTATTCAATATTCATCGGATCCCAACAAACACAACATGTAGGATTACAAATAGATGATCTTGATCATGATAGGCAGCTCACAAGATCTAACATGATAGCACAATGAGGAGAAGACAACCATCTAGCTACTGCTATGGACCCATAGTCCAGGGGTGGACTACTCACACATCGATCCGAAGGCGATCATGGCGATGAAGAGACCTCCGGGAGATGATTCCCCTCTCCGGCAGGGTGCCGGAGGCGATATCCTGAATCCCCCGAGATGGGATTGACGGCGGCGGCGTCTCTGGAAGGTTTTCCGTATCGTGGCTCTCGGTACTGGGGTTTCGCGACAAAGGCTTTAAGTAGGCGGAAGGGCAGGCCAGGAGGCTTCACGGGGGCCCCACACGCTAGGGCCGCGCGGGCCCCCTCTAGGCCGCGCCGCCATAGTGTGGTGGCGCCCCGTGGCCCCACTTCGTCTCTCCCTCGGTCTTCTGGAAGCTTCGTGGAAAAATAGGCCCCTAGGAGTTGATTTCGTCCAATTCCGAGAATATTTCCTTACTAGGATTTCTGAAACCAAAAACAGCAGAAAACAGCAACTGGCTCTTCGACATCTCATCAATAGGTTAGTGCCGGAAAATGCATAATAATGACATATAATGTGTATAAAACATGTGAGTATCATCAATAAAGTAGCATGGAACATAAGAAATTATAGATACGTTTGAGACGTATCAAGCATCCCCAAGCTTAGTTCCTACTCGCCCTCGAGTAGGTAAACGATAACAAAGATAATTTCTGAAGTGACATGCTATCATAATCTTGATCATACTATTGTAAAGCATATGAGATGAATGCAGCGATTCGAAGCAATGGCGAAGATAATGAGTAAACAAATGAATCATATAGCAAAGACTTTTCATGAATAATACTTTCAAGACAAGCATCAATAAGACTTGCATAAGAGTTACTCATAAAGCAATAGATTCTAAGTAAAGGCATTGAAGCAACACAAAGGAAGATATAAGTTTCAGCGGTTGCTTTCAACTTCAACATATATATCTCATGGACAATTGTCAACACAAAGTAATATAACAAGTGCAATGGGTAAACATGTAAGAATCAATGCACACAGTTGACACAAGTGTTTGCTTCTAAGATAGAAAGAAGTAGGTAAACTGACTCAACATAAAGTAGAAGAAAGGCCCTTCGCAGAGGGAAGCATGGATTACTATATTTGTGCTAGAGCTTTTCATTTTGAAAACAAGAAACAATTTTGTCAACGGTAGTAATAAATCATATGTGTTATGTATAAGATATCCTATAAGTTGCAAGCCTCATGCATAGATTACCAATAGTGCTTGCACCTTGTCCTAATTAGCTTGGATTAACATGGATTATCATAGCATAGCATATGTTTCAACCAAGTGTCACAAAGGGGTACCTCTATGCCGCCTGTACAAAGGTCTAAGGAGAAAGCTCGCATTGGATTTCTCGCTTTTGGTTATTCTCAACTTAGACATCCATACCGGGACAACATAGACAACAGATAATGGACTCCTCTTTAATGCATAAGCATTCAACAACAGTTAAAATTCTCATAAGAGATTGAGGATTGATTTCCACACTGAAACTTCCACCATGAATCATGGCTTTAGTTAGCGGCCCAATGTTCTTCTCTAACAATATGCATACTCAAACCATTTGATCATGAAAATCGCCCTTACTTGAGACAAGACGAACATGCATAGCAACTCACATGATATTCAACAAAGATAAAAGTTGATGGCGTCCCCAGAAACATGGTTACCGCTCAACAAGCAACTTATTAAGAAATAAGACACATAAGTACATATTCTTCACCACAATAGTTTTTAAGGCTATTTTTCCCATGAGCTATATATTGCAAAGACAAAGGATAGAAATTTTAAAGGTAGCACTCAAGTAATTTACTTTGGAATGGCGGAGAAATAGCATGTAGTAGGTAGGTATGGTGGACACAAATGGCATGGTTATTGGCTCAAGGATTTGGATGCATGAGAAGAATTCCTCTCAATACAAGGCTAGGCTAGCAAGGTTGTTTGAAGCAAACTCAAGTATAAAACGGTGCAGCAAAGCTCACATATGAACATATTGTAAGTATTATAAGACTTTATATCGTCTCCTTGTTGTTCAAACACCTTAAACAGAAAATATCTAGACTCTAGAGATCAACCATGCAAACCAAATTTTAACAAGCTCTATGTAGTTTTTCATTAATAGGTAAAAAGTACATGATGCAAGAGCTTAAACATGATCTATATGAGCACAACAATTGCCAAGTATCAAATTATTCAAGACATTATACCATTTACTACATGCGGCATTTTTCGTTTCCAACCATATAACAATGAATGAAGTAGTTCAACTTTCGCAATGAACATTAAGAATAAAGCTAAGAACATATGTGTTCATACGAAACAGCGGAGCGTGTCTCTCTCCCAAACAAAGAATTCTAGGATCCGATTTTATTCAAACAAAAACAAAAACAAAAACAAACAGACGCTCCAAGTAAAGCACATAAGATGTGACGGAATAAAAATATAGTTTCACTAGAGGAACCTGATAATGTTGTCGATGAAGAAGGGATGCCTTGGGCAT
>NC_061508.1:31449226-31494374 GCF_022539505.1 Lolium rigidum | reverse complement strand
AACGAATATCTTCATGAATCAATAACATGTTCAGATCTGAGATCATGGCACTCGGGCCCTAGTGACAAGCATTAAGCATAACAAGTTGCAACAATATCATAAAAGTACCATCTACGGACACTAGGCACTATGCCCTAACAATCTTATGCTATTACATGACCAATCTCATCCAATCTGATAAGGGGTGGCCCGATCTTCTCAGTAAGCAACGGTGGTGATGATGATCACGGGGTGATGGCAGCGGAGGAACACGACGATGAAGCGGATGATAACTTGTATGACGCAACGAGATCTCTCGATTGGTCCCTGTCGCCAATGCAACAGCTCTCAACCCCGCAAGATATTCGCAACTCCACACACTTGCGCACGTAGCCGCCGACCACGAAGCGGTAAGTTGCAACCGTCTAATTCCCAATGGAACAGCAGATCACACAAGACTTAAACAGGATCTACACAATATCCAAGCAATATGGTGTAGGGAATTCAATAGTTTTGCAGAGCAAACAACTAAGAACTAGGGTTTATCTTAAACGTGGTCTAAAGCAGCTAGGGGGGCGTCCCGGGCACTTATATAGGTGTCCGGGACGAGTTCTGGTCGAAAAGATACAAAAATAACCGACCCGGAATAGATCTGGTCGAGACGGACTCGGACCGGTCCGGTCTCGGGATCCGGTCGACCGGGCCGTGGACCGGACGGTCCGGTTTGTGGTCCGGTCAACCGGGCTGTGGACCGGCCGGTCCGGTCGGTGGTCCGGTCAACCGGTCGGAAACCGGGAAACTGCGAAGATTTCCGGTCTCGCCCGGTACGATAAATTTCCTCCGGTTGGTGGCCGGTTTACGACCGGTCGACCGGGCCGGGGACCGGGCTGGCCGGTCCGGGGGCCGGTCGGACCGGGTTCCGGACCGGCCCGGACTTCTTCTTCTCCTCTCGCGCATTCCTCCCGCTCCTCCCTCGCGCGTCCATGAGATATCTTCATGTCCAGCTCCATGTCCAGCTTCACGGCCTTCTTGACGTCCGTCTTCACGTCCAGCTGCTCCTCTCCTCGTGCGATGCATGTCTCCTCTTGATACCTGATGATACATAAGTAATAGGACTTAGGCAGTATAAAGTTCTCATCAATCAAAGTACCGTTTAGGAACAAGTTCACCTGTTGTTTAAGTAGCTTCGCACGAGCTCTTGTAATTGGTCCAATCCGAACTTCATTGGACTTGAGCTTCACTGCAGGTTCATCTTCATTTGTTAATGACGGAGGTAGTAGTGAGGTAGGGATGTCCTCATCATCTCCCCCCCCTTCAAAAGGCGTCGACCCCGACGCTCCAAGGTCTTCTCCGTCATATGGTGTCAAATCAGCAACATTGAAAGAATTATCGACACCAAACTCATCAACTCGGAAGATCTATCGAGTATGCATTATCATTGATCTTGGCAAGCACTTTGTAAGGACCAGCACCACGAGGCTTCAACTTAGACTTCCGCAGCTTCGGGAACCTATCCTTGCGAAAATGTACCCAGACCATATCACCAGGCTGGAACAACATCTCTTTGCGCTTCTTGTTCATCCTTGCAGCATTGCTCTTGCCTTTCTTCTCGATCAACTCTTTAGTCTTCACATGGATCTTACGCACAAAATCTGCCCTCTTGGATGCCTCCATATTAACTCTCTCATGTATGGGTAAAGGCAACAAGTCAAGTGGAGTAATGGGTTTGAAACCATACACCACCTCAAAAGGACACAGCTCCGTGGTAGAATGTACCGCCCTGTTGTAAGCAAACTCTACATGCGGCAAACACTCTTCCCACTCCTTCAGGTTCTTCTTGATCATGGATCTCAACAGTTGTGACAAGGTTCGAATTACCACCTCAGTTTGACCATCAGTTTGAGGATGACAAGTAGTACTCGAACGAGTAGCTTTGTCCCCAGCTTTCCCCAAAGTGTCTTCCGAAGTAGCTCATGAACTTCACATCACGATCGAAACAATAGTCTTCGGGACTCCATGTAGTCGAACAATCTCCCCGAAAAACAGGTTAGCAATATGCGACGCATCGTCGCTTTTGTGGCGAGCAATAAAGTGTGACATTTTAGAAAATCTGTCTACTACCACAAATATAGAATCATGGCCTCTCTTAGTACGCGGCAAACCCAACACAAAATCCATACTAATATCTTCCCTAGGTGTAGTAGGTGCCGGTAAAGGAGTATACAAACCGTGAGGCTTCAGCTTGGACTTGGACTTGTTGCAAGTAATGCACCTCTTCACATACCTGTCCACATCCCGCCTCATCTTTGGCCAATAAAAATGATCAGCGAGCATGAGTAGCGTCTTCTCACGCCCAAAGTGACCCATCAAACCTCCAGCATGTGATTCCTGCAATAAGAGCAAACGCACAGACGATTCTGGAACACATAGTTTGTTAGCTCTAAACAAGAACCCATCATGTATGTGATATTTTTCCCATGCTTTACCAAGAGCACATAAGCGATATGGTTCAGCAAAATCATGATCGGTAGCATACAAATCACATAGTATCTCTAAACCAGGAATTTTAACATCAAGTTGAGTTAATAGCATATTCTTCCTAGATAGAGCATCAGCAACAATATTATCTTTTCCCTTCTTATGTTTAATGATGTATGGAAAAGACTCAATGAACTCAACCCACTTAGCTAAACGCTTATGCAAAGTAGATTGGGCTTTCAGGTATTTTAAAGCTTCATGATCGGAATGTATGATAAATTCTTTTGGCCACAAATAATGTTGCCAAACCTCAAGAACTCTAATTAAAGCATACAATTCTTTATCATATATAGGATAGTTCAACTTAGCACCAGATAATTTCTCAGAAAAATATGCAATTGGGCGACCCTCTTGCATCAACACACCACCAATTCCAATACCACTAGCATCACATTCAATCTCAAATTGTTTATTGAAATCAGGAAGTGCAAGCAACGGTGCAGAAGTTAACAATCGTTTCAGTTCATCAAAAGCATGATCTTGGGCAACGCCCCACTCAAAGACAACACCCTTTTTAGTCAATTCATTCAAAGGTGCAGCAATAGTAGAAAAATTGGTCACAAAACGGCGATAAAACCCAGCTAGACCATGAAAACTTCTAACTTGACTCACATTCATGGGAGTAGGCCAATTTTGAATAGCTTCAATTTTAGACACATCTACTTCTACTCCATGCTTAGAGACAACATAACCCAGAAATATGACCTTATCTTTGCAAAATGTGCACTTCTCAAGATTACCATAGAGCTTATTATCACGCAACACTTGCAAAACATGTCGAATATGTATAGTATGATCAGATTCATTGCGGCTGTAGATTAATATGTCATCAAAGTATACAACCACAAATTTGCCAATAAATTCACGCAAAACATGGTTCATTAGTCTCATGAAAGTGCTAGGTGAGAGTACCACCATATACTTGTAGTAACAACTAGTGCACGGATGTAGCGAAGCGAATATCAAGGGTATAAGAACAATCACACGACAAAGCAGGATATATGTGGGGCTGTAGGTAGGCTACCTATTTGCACCAATAACAAGCTCTAGCGCTGACCGTAGACAACCAATGATACTCACACAAGGCGATATAATGGGGCAATGCAACTATATGTGGAAAAGGTTGCAATGCACAAGAGAAACGCTAGCAAAGCTCAACGAGACAGGCACAAGATTGCTCAACTACAGGTGCAGTAAAGAAAACTTAGGCCTTTCACTTGATTCAACTAGCACGACACTTTTCTTTTTGTATTTTTCTTTTTGTATAACACACGCAGCTATGTAGCTCTTTTTGCTTCTTTTCAATTTTCTCTTTTTTTTTATGACTCAACTCCTTGATAACACGGCCAACAAGATATGCCAAGCACCAAAACCCTAATGAGCAGCCTGTCGAGCGGTAAAACTAGTCTCTTCTGGGGAAGTTCCTAGTCACGTATATCGAAAGGCTGTAGCTATGTTTTGGACAAACACACTGTATGCTTTGTGGACTCGGAGTAAACAAAAACTGACTCTAGATGACAAACTAGATGAAAAGAAAACACAAACCCTAACAATTCTACTAGAAGAAAGATAAAGGTACGCAAAAACAACTACGAAAAGCAACTAAAACTCGAAATTAGTGCAATCTAAGGCGATGGCAAACCCTAACCCTAACTTTTTATGGCTTTTTCTGGATAGAACAACACTCACAACTCAACTATGGGGTGGATTGTGGATAGCTTACCGAGGAAAACTGGAAATCTGATACCAAGATGATAAGGGGTGGCCCGATCTTCTCAGTAAGCAACGGTGGTGATGATGATCACGGGGTGATGGCAGCGGAGGAACACGACGATGAAGCGGATGATAACTTGTATGACGCAACGAGATCTCTCGATTGGTCCCTGTCGCCAATGCAACAGCTCTCAACCCTGCAAGATATTCGCAACTCCACACACTTGCGCACGTAGCCGCCGACCACGAAGCGGTAAGTTGCAACCGTCTAATTCCCAATGGAACAAGCAGATCACACAAGACTTAAACAGGATCTACACAATATCCAAGCAATATGGTGTAGGGAATTCAATAGTTTTGCAGAGCAAACAACTAAGAACTAGGGTTTATCTTAAACGTGGTCTAAAGCAGCTAGGGGGCGTCCCGGGCACTTATATAGGTGTCCGGGACGAGTTCCGGTCGAAAAGATACAAAAATAACCGACCCGGAATAGATCTGGTCGAGACAGACTCGGACCGGTCCGGTCCGGGATCCGGTCGACCGGGCCGTGGACCGGACGGTCCGGTTTGTGGTCCGGTCAACCGGGTTGTGGACCGGCCGGTCCGGTCGGTGGTCCGGTCAACCGGTCGGAAACCGGGAAGCTGCGAAGATTTCCGGTCTCGCCCCGGTACGATAAATTTCCTCCGGTTGGTGGCCGGTTTACGACCGGTCGACCGGGCCAGGGACCGGGCTGGCCGGTCTGGGGGCCGGTCGGACCGGGTTCCGGACCGGCCCGGACTTCTTCTTCTCCTCTCGCGCATTCCTCCCGCTCCTCCCTCGCGCGTCCATGAGATATCTTCATGTCCAGCTCCATGTCCAGCTTCACGGCCTTCTTGACGTCCGTCTTCACGTCCAGCTGCTCCTCTCCTCGTGCGATGCATGTCTCCTCTTGATACCTGATGATACATAAGTAATAGGACTTAGGCGAGTATAAAGTTCTCATCAATCAAAGTACCGTTTAGGAACAAGTTCACCTGTTGTTTAAGTAGCTTCGCACGAGCTCTTGTAATTGGTCCAATCCGAACTTCATTGGACTTGAGCTTCACTGCAGGTTCATCTTCATTTGTTAATGACGGAGGTAGTAGTGAGGTAGGGATGTCCTCATCACAATCCCTACCATCCCCTTCGGCCTACAGCGGGGGAATTACTCACACATGGATGGGGGAAACATTGCTGGTTGATGGAGAGGCGTTGGCGGTGATGGCGGTGATGATCTCCTCCAATTCCCCGTCCCGGCGGAGTGCCAGAACGGAGACTTCTGGCTCCCGCGACGGAGTTTCGCGATGTGGCGGCGTTCTGGAGGGTTTCTGGCGACTTCCACTTCTCCCCGTGCGTTTTTAGGTCGAGGCGAATAAGTAGTCCGAAGGGGGCGTCGGAGGCCAGCCGGGGGGCCACACCACATGGCCGCGCGGGCCCCCCCTGGGCCGCGCCGCCATGTGGTGTGGGGCCCTCGGGCCTCCACTTCAATTGTCCTTCTGGCTCCGTCATAATTCTGGGAAAATAGGCCCTTTCGTCAAAATCCCGAGGTTTTTCCTGAAAGTTGGATTTCTGCACAAAAACGAGACACCGGAACAGTTCTGCTGAAAACAGCGTTAGTCCGTGTTAGTTGCATCCAAAATACACAAATTAGAGGCAAAACAATAGCAAAAGTGTTCGGGAAAGTAGATACGTTTTGGACGTATCACATCCTTCTTCCGGCGTCTACACTCTGGGCAGTTTTCGATCGTAAGCAATCGGCTCATCCCTGAGTCCCATCAGTGTTTAAAGAAGGGACAGTCCCAGTGTCTATCCATGTCCTCCTGCTCCCTTGACCTCTCCTTAACGCGGTGCTCCCGTCCTTCGTCGCCTCTGTCATGCCAATGGTACCTTCCTTTGTCTTCATCAGACCGATTGTATCTCTCGTCGTTTCTGTCGTACTGCCGACGTCGGTCATACTGATATTCATATTTGTTGAGGAGGTGCATGGAAAGTGGTTTCTGGTATCGCATGCTTCTCACTTGTTCCTTGGTAAGGTACCGTTTGTCATCATAACGGGGCCGGTCGCGTGGATCGGCCTCCTCCTTTTCCTTGTTGCGGGAGTGATTGCTTTCCTCTTTATCCTTGCCATGGTGGCGCACAGGACCTGCCATGTTAACATCAAACGAGAAATCCAATCGACGCCTCGCGGAGTGGTTTGGTTCCACCATGTTGACGCCAGGGAACGGATGCGTGTCCACTTTCATGGCAAACTGTCCGAAGAGCAATCGGCCTTGTTCTATCGCCACTTGGATCTGCTGACGAAACACCTTGCAGTCATTGGTGGTGTGGGTGAACGAGTGATGCCATTTGCAATACGGCCTCCCGTTCAGTTCTTGTGATGTAGGGATTTTATGGCCTTCGGGTAACTTCAGCTGTTTTTCCTTAAGCAATAGATCGAAAATCTGCTCAGCTTTGCTCAAATCGAAGTCAAACCCTTTTGGAGGCCCTTGTGGTTTTACCCACTTGCAGGACACGGGATGTGCCCCCGAGCCCATTCAGCTACAGCCACCTCCGGGTCCGGTGCAGGATCTTCGGTTTCTTCCATCTCAACCGGACCCACCGGACGCTTGAACTTGTCTTGGTACAATTCAGGGTGCCGCTGCTCATAGGATGTGAGTTTCTGCACCATGTGCGACAATGAACTGTACTCTGCTTGGGAAGTCAGATCTTTGATTGGCGTCGCGAGGCCCAGTACTGCTAGCTCGATCGCTTCCTTCTTAGATAAACGAACCGAATAACCTCGGTTCCTGACAGTCCTGAAACGTTGGATCTATTCAGATACTGTTTCTCCCCGCTTCTGCCGCACCTGTGTCAGATCGGCAATGCCGGCCTCGGTAGCTTCTGAGTGATATTGCACGTGAAACTGCTCCTCCATTTGCTTCCACGTCCGGACTGAGTTTGGTGGCAACGACGTGTACCATCCAAAAGCTGACCCCGTGAGAGATTGTGCGAAAAACCTCACACGTAACTGGTCTGACGCTGAAATCATGCCCAGCTACGCCAAATATCGGCTTATGTGCTCTATTGAGCTAGATCCCTCTGCTCCATTGAATTTTCGAGAATTCAGGGAGCCGATACTTGGGTGGCAGCGGGATCAGGTCATACTCGTTAGGGTACGGCTTGGAATAGCCGATTGTCTTCCTCTTCGGCAGGATGCCGAATTGGTCTCTCAAGATAGTGCTGATCTGCTCCATGGTATTAGCTGTAGGGACCGAGCCTTCATGACTCGTTCCAGTAGCATATTTAGCCAGCCATGCTTGTTTATCAGCATCTACTCCAGAAATCCCTGTTGGTGCGATCTGGCCTGTGCGCGCCAAGGCATTGCAGTCCGGCACGTATGTGCACACGTATCCATGTGGGATCTCCTTAGGCGGCTCATATAGGAACTGGCAATCGCTAGGATCGCCTCCAACCTTGTAGACGACGTACGCCGGTGAACCCGGCGGCTCTGGTGCTGCAAGCGCGAATGGTAGCGGCGGCCTGATCTGGAGCGGTACTTCTCCCTGGTGAGTCCCTAGGGTGGGTCCTGACGGGGAGTACTGATGCTTCATGATTTCCTGCACCACACGGACCGCGACGCGCTCGAGAGTATTCACCAGGCTTTCAGAATAGCGGTGTAGGGAATGAGCCGCCATGTAATTGATTTCCTGGCGCAGAGCTCTGGTACATTCCTCCGAAGGGGTAGACAGGTCCACTCCGTCGAGAACACCCTCAGGGAGAACCCCTTCCACCTTACGCCATGTGAACGGGTCCTCACGAAAGAGCCGATGAGATCGGCTTCCAAGATGGCTTTCATCTCATCATACTTCTTCTTCTGCTCTTCTGGCAGATCTGCGTACGTGACTGGTTCGCCAACCACCTCCTCCGCAGCTTTTGACATGGTTGCTGCAGACGTCGATGTTGTTGCAGAGTGTCCCACCGGGCGTGCCAGAATGTGTTGCGGTCGAAACCCACCGGCGAGCAGCGACGGGCAACACAGTAGAGCCGGGAGGCTCCCAGGATTGCGGCAGACCCTGGTCCCTCGGGCGACGGCCCGCAATGCCTTCTGGCACACGCGTCCTGGTGCTTACGAGGGCGTGCCACCTGACCTATACCTGGTCAGGAAGGTGATGGATTGCTTCGACTAGTTTCCTGCATGGCAAACACGTAAACATTAAATACGAGCCCCGATCGGCTCTTAAGTTGTTCTGCGGATCGGCTCAAAGAGCCGATTGCCCCACGGTTCATGTTAGATTTATAAGGACATGGGGATCATGCTTTATCAAAATCAAGCTAAGCTAATCTACGATAGTCTAGGGTTTTCACCGTATAATCGGAACATCCTATGCGTAATTGAGCCTAACAGATACGTAAGATGATAGAAAACCAGCACTAAAGAGGCCTAAAAACCAACGTGAAGTTGATCCCCGGAACAATCCCTCTAGAGCTTAGTAAACCACACCTTACGCACTACCGGATCCTTCAACCCGTTTATAAGGCCTAACCATACGGATATCAAACCAATCCTTGAAGAACAAGGAGCAACTATAACGGATTAGATCTACTAAATAATGAACAAGCAAGGTGCTGCCCTTACACCTAGAATAGGTGTAAGGGCAGCTAGATATCGAGGGGAAGCGTAGCTAAACAAATGCATCGTGAAAGCATTGTGATCAACCCCAAAACACCTAAGATAAGGGTGTTGCTCGCCATCAAAAAGGCTTCAAGCACGAGCAACACCAAAAACGAATAAACTGATACTGCATAGATCGCAAGATACGATCTAGGCAGCATGTTGCTTACCCGGGAGAAACCCTCGAAACAAGGGGTGGCGATGCGCCTAGATTGATTTGTTGTGAACGTGATCGTCCTCCTTCTCAATAACCCTAGATACATATTTATAGTCCGTAGACTCTCTAACTTGGGAAAAAACCCAACCGTGTACGAGCTAAACTCTATCTCTTAATTCTAACCGACACGTATCCTACTATATTTACAGATACACGGGCAATCTTGCCCAAACTTCTTGTACAAGGACGATTCGGGAATATTTTCCATGCAAATCCTCTAAGCCCATTAAATCACGGCCCATTTCCAGACTTGGTCAAATTCTGGATATAACAGTAACTTGTGTGGATGGACTATGGACTCTATGTAATACATTGTATGCATGAATATGTGTGTTTGATGTATTTGTGGTGTTACCGTAGTGTTTGGTGATGTTATGTTGAAGATTATATGTGTATATGCTTTATTGTCAATTGCTATATTTGAAACGCAGGAAATAAGCAAAAAACAGCAAAAAAATGAAAAAAAACAGGGCCCTTTGCCGTGCGTGTGCACACGGCAAAGGACTTTTGGTCACTTTGTCGTGTGCACACGCACGGCAAAGGAGCCACGTGGCGGCAGCCTGTAGACCTGGGAGCTCCTGGAGGCGTGCCTGTAGGGGGCTTTGCCGTGCGTGGTAGAGCTAGCCCGCACGGCAAAGGCGCGCACGGCAGCGAAGCGTGGCGCACGGCAACGTCAGTCGCACGGCAAAGTCCTGTGGCGCACGGCAAAGGCCTGCCGCACGGTAGCCCCCCTGCCGCACGGCAAAGAGTGGGAGCACGACAGCGTTTGCAGCGCACGGCAAAGAAGGCAGCGCACGACAAAGGGCTTTGCCGTGCGGTCGTTGCATGCGCACGGCAAAGGTGGCTTTGCCGTCGATGGCTTTGCCGTGCAAGCTTTGCCGTGAGGGCACGCACGGCAAAGCTGTTGCCGTGCGTATAGGGCTCTTTGCCGTGCAAAGTGGAGCACGGCAACGTCCGACTTTCCCGTAGTGACAGTGGGAGTATCATAAGTAGTATCATGTATGCCATGTTGGCCAAAATCTGATATGGCGCATTAATTAATGAGGTGAGAGATGTGAGTGGTATCATAATATGATACTGTATCATAGCACATAAAACTAGAAAATTTAATGGCAAACATATCATGTACACATATTTGTATTGAGATTCTACAAAACATTAATTATAATGATACTATGATATTATCTTATGATACTATGCATTGTGGGGGTAGTATCATAAACTAGTATCATGTGCATGATACTAGTATATGTAATTTCCATTGTGACTAGTGTTATACAACTATTGCATTGAGATATTTACTTGCTATGAAAATTAATTAATGTCCTAATCATGTTTGTTATTTAGGAAAATCTGTGAGCTCTTGACCAACGTAGAGCAGGTTGTTAATTGATAATTTAAGTATCTGATACATCCAAAACGTATGTACTTTCCCAAACATTTTTGTTGTTGTTTCCTCTCTATCTTGTTGTGATAATTTAACTAACTAGCTGCCTGACCCGCGCATTTGCGCGGCTAGATTTCATCTATATCTCATTTGATATAATATATGATGTAAGTTATTAGTCATATTATATACATAATTTATTACTTTCTTAGGTGTTTTTTATTTAAATTCATTTTATTTCCCATTGGATTGGTAAAGAATATAAACTATACTTACAAAGGATTATTTCGAAACGGACATCGACATGGTTATATTTTGGTAGAATAAATGTTACATTTGGTGTATTGGATTGTCGTAAAAGGACCTTTATAGTGGGAAGAGAAGACTCGAGTTAATGTGATCAATGTGTTACGTGCCCGCGAAGCTAAACCATAGTGTCGTACTGATTTTTTAGTTTATTTTTTCCTCGACTGTGTTACCTTCATCTACTCGATTTATTACTGAGCTTTAATGAATCCATTATCATTGCTAGATTAAGAATTTTAAAATAAAAGGAACATGATGATATTCGACATGATGACAGAGATGTGAATACATGGCTTGCTATGTTTAGGAGGTATTTTCATAGATCACGAAAATTACTGAAGTATCATGTCTATGTATGCTTCTACTCATGGTCGTCTTAATGTAGTCACCCGCTTTATTTATCCGTATCATCATTGATAAAAAAATCCACAATACTATGTCTTACTCATCAACATAAGTCATTTTGTATATGTCCTGCCCATTTTTATTGACTTTTTTTTATTTTGAATCACTACAACATCACGTTTAGGCTTCCTTGAACTGCATGACTCGTTAGCTTGCATATGTAAAGTACACTGCTATCAATTGATTTCTTAATCTGGTGCATTCTATAAGAAAATATTCCAACGCATGGGCCTATGTAAATAGTTCAGAACCGATTGACCGCGCACACCCATGATGCATATCCGATATAGAAATCGAAACCACGTCTACATATCCTACAAGCACATGCATGTAGGCTAGGTAGCCGCGAGACGCTATTATTGGCATCCTGTTTAAAATCATAGGGGTTATTAAAGAGCGTGAGCGAAATCAGATTGGATCGTAAACAATAGTAGAGACTGCTGCTTGCCATACATCGACCTAAGCATGCGCCAGCACGCCGGGCAGCATGTGCATGGGTTGGTGATTTACCAGGGCCTTACGTTTGCTCCAGGAACCTGTAAAACCATGAACACGTAGAAGACGGAGAGAATCGCTCACTCTCCGTGTCAACCGATGTGATTGTCTGCCTCAACTTTTCCGTTCCATGTTCGCTCTTTCTTATTCTCATTGGAAGCATCCATCGAGTTGCTTAATCTGAACGTTGCTGTTATCTGGAAGTTGTCAAGACATGTAGGGATGCATGGGAAAAAACTAATCACACGCTAAGGAATACTTGCAGATTTCAGCCAAAAAAAAAAATCAACGACATTACTGTTGAGCCTTTAATCTATTTCCGTGCCCTGGCGTCTTGAGCTTGTATTGGGTTTGCTAATGACATGCCTCTGATGAACCCGATGGCAGGCGGCTGAGCCTCGACAGTGTATGTATGAATTGATTTTGCGACTTTGATCTACCGATCGTCTGGTGGCGCTTGCGTGTAGTGTTGTCCTTACGGTTCGTTGGGCCGGCATAGGAGGTGTTCGTGTAATTGGTGCAGTTTAGATGTACGGGATAGTTAGGGTGAAATTTTGGTAGCCCAGATATTCAGCTGGAGTTTCGATCCGCCGGTCAGATATGATTTGTAGTCAGGATCGGGATACATTATTCAATCGTTTTTTTTTTCGAGCTGGTGCAGATATACCTACTCAATATTTTCAAGCGATCGTAGATTTCTAGTTCCATACGCCTCTTTTCGTGCGTGGCATTGCACAACTTTTGATTGGACGTGCCACTAGTGGAAAATAGGGCTTTCGTGGGAGCCTTTTATCGCGGGTGCGCCTGCACCCGCGACAAATGGCGTGGCCACGTCGCCCCGAAACCATTTGAAGCGGGCAGGGCCTTTTGTCGCGCCCTTTTGTCGCGGGCCGTATCACAACCCACGACAAAAGGGGTCTGAGGGCTGGCGCCTCCTGCCGGCACCCCTTTTGTCGCGGGTCGTAATACGGCCCGCGACAAAAGGTCCATGCCTATATATAGACGCGCAGCCAGCTCCCTCCCACCTCCCTACATTTTTTTTCCTTGGTGGTGAAAGGTGGAGGTGTATGCTAGCTCATTTTTTCTACATGTGCACAAGAGGTGTTTGATGGAATGCTTGTGAGGGATGCCACTTGATTTTATTTGATAAGATTTCACCTCTTTGTGATCCTAAAAGGTTAGCAACTATTTTCTCGTATATATATACATAGTTCGTACAATACTAATTTTAGCAAGGTGATTGCATCTGATACATAATTATACTTACGATGCAGATGAGTCATCCATGGATGTACGGTAACCGATGTGCTCCCGCTTTCAGAGAGGGCGTGAATTCTTTCGTGCTTGTGGCCGAGGCCAACAAGTCGAAGCAAGGTTTTATGTGTTGTTCATGTCTGAAATGTAAGAATGAGAAGAATTACTCTTGCTCAAGAGACATTAAGAGCTACCTGCTTCGATTTGGATTATGTCCAGCTATAATGTTTGGACCAAGCACGGAGAAGAAGGGGTTATGATGGAAGACGACGATGAAGAAGAAGATAACGATGACCAGTACCGATCTATGTTCTCTGAATGCGATGATACCGCAATAGACGACAATGAAGAAGAAGGAGGTTAAGAACAGGCAGCAGATGATCCTGTTGATGATGATCTTCGTCGGGCCATTTCTGATGCAAGAAGAGACTGTGGCACAGATAAGGAGAGGTTGCAGTTCGACAAGATGTTAGAGGACCACCACAAATTGTTGTACCCAGGTTGTGAAGATGGACAGAGAAAGCTAGGTAGCATATTGGAATTGCTGAAATGGAAGGCAGAGGTCGGTGTGACTGACTCGGGTTTTGAAAAATTGATGATAATATTGAAGAAGCTGTTTCCAAGAAATAACGAATTGCCCGTCAGTACATATGAAGCAAAGAAGTTTGTCTGCCCTCTAGGATTAGATGTGCGAGAAGATACATGCATGCATTAATGATCGTATCCTCTACCGCGGTGAGAAGTACGAGAATTTGAATAAATGCCCGATATGCGGTGCATTGCGGTATAAGATCAGAAAAGATGACCCTGTTGATGTTGAGGGCGAGCCACCCAGGAAGAGGGTTCCTGCGAAGGTGATGTGGTATGCTCCCATAATACCACGGTTGAAACGTTTGTTCAGAAACAAAGAGCATGCCAAGTTGTTGCGATGGCACATGGAAGAACGTAAGAAAGACGCGATGTTGAGGCACCCCGCTGATGGTCGGCAGTGGAGAAACATCGGGACAGAGTTCCAGGATTTTGCAGGTGAGGCAAGGAACTTATACTTTGGTCTAAGTACAGATGGCATGAATCCTTTTGGGGAGCAGAGCTGCAGTCACAGCACCTGGCCCGTGACTCTATGTATCTACAACCTTCCTCCTTGGTTGTGCATGAAGCGGAAGTTCATTATGATGCCAGTGCTTATCCAAGGCCCAAAGCAACCGGGCAACGACATTGATGTGTACCTAAGGCCATTAGTCGATGAACTTTTGGAGTTGTGGGCCAAACCAGGTGTACGTGTGTGGGATGAGCACACCGAGCAAGAATTTGACCTACGAGCGTTGCTATTCGTAACCATCAATGATTGGCCTGCTCTCGGTAACATTTCGGGAGAGACGAACAAAGGATACAATGCATGCACACACTTGTTTAGATGAGACTGAAAGTAAATATTTGGGAAAAAGCAGAAAAGTTGTGTACCCGTTCAATCGTCGTTTCCTTCCGCGCAAGCATCCCTTAAGGAAAAAAGGCAAGCATTTCGATGGCGAGGCAGACCGCCGTCCGAAGCCTGTCCCCCGTAGTGGTGCTGATATATTTGACATGGTCAAGGATTTAAATGTTATCTTTGGAAAGGGTCCAGGAAGTCGACCTGTTCCGAAAGACGCTGACGGACACGCGCCCATGTGGAAGAAGAAATCTATTTTTTGGGAGCTAGAATATTGGAAAGTCCTGGAAGTCCGCTCTGCAATCGACGTGATGCACCTGACCAAGAATCTTTGTGTGAATATTCTAGGTTTTCTGGGCGTGTATGGAAAGACAAAAGATACACCAGAAGCACGGGAGGACCAGGAACGTCATAAAGGATGAAACGGTAATCATCCAGGGCAGTTTGTTGGGCCTGCCAGCTACGCTCTTACCAAACAAGAGAAGGAGATCTTTTTTGAAGCCCTATTCAGTATCAAGGTTCCGTCTGGTTTCTCGTCGAATATAAAGGGGATAGTAAATATGAAGGAGAAAAAATTCCAGAACCTGAAGTCCCATGACTGTCACGTGCTTATGACATAATTGCTTCCGGTTGCATTGAGGGGACTTCTACCAGAAAATGTTCGACTAGCCATTGTGAAGATATGTGCATTCCTCAACGCAATTTCTGAGAAGGTAATGGATCCAGAAACTTTGTCAGGATTACAGGAAGATGTGGTCAAATGTCTTGTCAGCTTCGAGTTGTTGTTCCCACCATCCTTCTTCAATATTATGATGAACCACCTCGTTCACCTAGTTGAAGAGATTAGAATTCTCGGTCCTGTATTTCTACACAATATGTTCCCCTTCGAGAGGTTCATGGGAGTCTTAAAGAAATATGTTCATAACCGAGCTAGGCCGGAAGGAAGTATCTCAAAGGGCTACGGAACGGAGGAGGTCATTGAGTTTTGTGTTGACTTTCTTCCTGACCTTAAGCCGATTGGTGTTCCTGAATCTCGGTATGAGGGGAGGCTGACTGGAAAAGGCACACTAGGAAGGAAAGCAACGGTGTGCAGGGACAAGATTTTCTTTCAATCAAGCACACTACACAGTTCTATACAATTCCAACTTGGTGGCTCCGTACATCGAGAAACATAAGAATGTTTTACGAGAAATAAACCCGGGCCAGCCCGAGTCCTTGATTACACGTCAACACATGAATACCTTCGGCGGTTGGTTGCAAAGACATCTCATTAATGACCCATCTGTTGTGGAGCAGCTGTACTTGTTGGCCAGGTTACCATCTTCAAACATATGTACATTCCAAGGGTACGAGATAAATGGGAATACATTTTACACGATCGACCAAGATAAAAAGAGCACCAACCAAAACAGCGGTGTCCGCTTCGATGCAAAAGACGAGAATGGGCAGACCACCACATATTATGGATACATAGAGGAGATATGGGAACTTGACTATGGTCCCACTTTTAAGGTCCCTTTGTTTCGGTGCAAATGGGTGAAGCTCAGCGGTATACATATTGACGATAAGTACGGTATGATAACAGTGGATCCCAACAATCTTGCGTACCTGGACGAGCCATTTGTCCTAGCCAGTGAGGTGGCTCAAGTTTTCTACGTGAAGGACATGTCTAGCAAATCAAGAAAAAGAAATCAACAAAAGAATACATCAACCGAGGACCCAAAGCGCCACATAGTTCTTTCGGGGGAAAGAAACATCGTGGGAGTGGATGACAAGACAGACATGTCAGAAGATTATAATAAGTTTCAAGAAATTCCGCCCTTCACGGTGAAAATTGACCCAAGCATCTTGCTAAATGATGAAGATTCTCCATGGCTACGGCGTAGAAGATCACAACACTAGATGGCGATGTAATAATGTATTCTTCATATATAGTTCCCAAGACAATCTCTACATTTATGTAATAATGAGAACCCTTTCCCCAACACTGTTAGAGGAGACGGAGTCTTTCATGGGCTTGCAGGGAAATTTTTCCGAGGAGCAGCTTCTGAAGATGCCGTAGGGCGTGTGCACCAACGATATCTTCGAGAAGCTGCGCCACGGGAGATTTCCCAACCCTTTCCTTCATCCATGGGAATGAAACTGTGCTTGGCTTGTTGATCTGCTTGGCAAGGCGTATCGATCCTCCTTTTATAGGCATGGCACCGCTTCTACTTTGTCTTGTTCCTTCGACAGGGCGTCGTGCGCTACATGCTTTATCTCATCGAGCAGTGCGTCCACCCACGCGTCCTTATCCTGCCGACAGCTTTAGTCCCGGATGCAGCCACCAACCGTGACAAAAGGTTACCGACACATCCTTATCCTGCCGACAGCTTTAGTCCCGGTTGCACCCACCAGACGTGACAAAAGGTTACCCGCACATCAGCCCCCCCCAGATAAGGCCCTCCTAGATAAGCCTCCCCCAGTCTTTTGTCCCGGTTTGAGCCTCCACCCGGGATGAAAGTTTCGCGCGCCACTTCGTTCCCGCCTATTTTCTTCCTGCATTCCCGCCATTTTTCCACTATATATATGTAGGCTTGGACTCATATCTGCAAACCTCATCAGTCTCTCCCATGGCTTCCATCGTATGTCTAACACCCTGGGAGGCGGAGGCGCTTTGCGCCTCGAACTACCCCTGCCCGCCCGGCTACCGCGTCCCGACCGGCTGGTTGCTGAGCGTCGGAGGCGTACCGGTCCCTCCTATCCCTCTAGGTGTGCCACGCGAGATGGCCATCAAGAACCACTACTATTTCGAGCTCACGCCTGAGCAGCGGAGGAATCCCCAGTGGCATCCCGACTACAGCCCGACTTGGGACAGCTTCTTCATCAATCGGTGTGAGAGGGCGGTTGCCAGGTACGAGGAGGACGGCCCGCCTCCTTCGAACTTCAACGAGGCCAGCCGTCGGATGTGGTGGCGCGGCCGGACTCTCCAGAGCGTCATGGCCTATCGTGGCCACCGCCTGCGCTACCCTCAATCCCAGCCCACGCGTGCTCACCCGCCGAGGTTCGACAACCGCGACCCCGATGCTAGCGACGATGACGTCGGCGACTATGATGACTACAGTGGCGACTATTATAGGGCTAGGCACGACTATGATTGAATGGCTCCAACATTCGAATCTAGCCATGTATCTTAATTTTCAGTTGAGCTCTGTACTTTAATTTCAGTTCAATCGTAATAAATTTCGTGTCAACCACTTTATTGAACAAAAACAACCGACAACGACTTTATAAACTAAATTTAAACTAATAGAGCCGACAATGACTTTATTGAAATTACAATAAAATAGATAAATTACTAGTCTAGTCTCTACTCGTCGTCGGAGGTTTTCTCCGTCCAAATGTCATCCCACCGAGGGTCGTTTTCGGTCCAAGTTGTATTCGGGTTCTCGAGCTCGAAGGTGGCGACAGCCCGACGGTGGCGCCTGTTGGACCTGCGTTGTGCCCTAAGGTTAGCGAAGAACGCGTCGGTGTTGTCGACATCGTTGGGGAACTCCGCCCTCCACTGGCGCATCAACTGCTCGTCGCGCTCAGCGATGGCGATCCTGCGCTGCACCTGGCGGTGCCGGCGACGGTCCTCGTCGTCGACGAGGCACGGCGGTGGCGCGAGGAACTCCGCCTCCTCTAGCGATTCAACATCCGGGAAGTTCATGTCGCGCCGTGGCCGCCGAAAGCGCCACGCCGCCGCGTCGTTAGCGCGCGCCGCCAGCTCCGGCGTGTTGTACGTGCCGAGGGTGAGGCGGAAGCCACCGGCGCGTATCTCGGCATAGAACCTACCTCTCGGACGCACTCGAATTCCACGGAAACCGGACGCCCCTCGACGACGTGGAGGCATCCCGGAGATGAATGAGCGGAGGCGGTGGCGACGTGTGGTTGCGCCCGCACTCGTCGCTCTATATAGCGCACGCGGGGCATGGCACGTGTAAGCCACGGCTACACACGTCGCACGCCGGCGTCGGCGGGGAGAGGCACGTGGAAGAGGTGGCTACACGTCGCACGACGGCGTCGACAGGGAAGCGACACGTGTGGCACGGCGGTGAAACGTTTGATATGATGCGAGACGCAAATAGGTATATGGATTTCATATTCATATTCATTAGCTTTTTCTGATCAATATTCATATATAAAACATTTGTATTTGAGTTACCATTCAAAAGTTATTAAAATAATAGTTTTATTAATTTAAAATAGAAAACAGAAAAGGGTCTTAGAGGAAAAGGGCTGATCCGCGTCCAACGGCTCCAGGCCGTTGGATTCAAACGGCCAGAGCCGTTGGATGCACTTGGCGCGGATCAGCACCTACCACCTCCCACCCCCTTTTGTCGCGGGTCGAGCCACGACCCGCGATAAAAGACCCCCCCTTTTATCGCGGGTGGTGCCACGACCCGCGATAAAAGGTGGGTTGATATAAAAGCTGGGCGTCGCTGGTTGTGCCTCCACCCGCGACACCCGGATGCCAACACTTACGATTTTTGCGCCGCCAGGCTGCCCAAAATTTCCGCCGCGCCGCCGTCGCCGCCTCGAGCTCCTCCGGCGCCCTCTCCGCGCCCGTCCGCGCCCGCTCCGAGCCGCCGCGCCCGTCCGCGCCGTCGAACCCGCATCGGCAGGGCCCTCTCTTCCGCGCGCGCCGCCGCCAGGTGCCGCTGTGCCGCGCGCCCCCCGCCGTGCCGACCCCCGGCGCCGCGCCGCCTCCGCCGCCGCGCCCCCGGCCCTCTCTGTTTTTTTTTATTTTTGAGTTAATTAGTTAGTTAATTAGTTAGTGGGTTAATTAGTTAGTTCATTTTTTTTGTAAGTATTTTAGTATATACTAGTTGAATGCCCGTGTGTTGCATCGGTCACTTTTTTTTATTAATGCACATATATATAAACATAATACTCCATATGAAAGAAATTATATTGACACAAAAGTTAATATATTTGGAAAACATCAAGGTTCCACTGCATAATAAGAATGGATCTATTAACTAAGATTTACTCCCTGGTACGGTTAAAATGTGGATCTAGTTACTCAAGTGTGACCAAGACTTTGCGTATTGAACACTCTTTTCCTTCCACCGCTTATTATCTCACCAATTACTTCAACCCTAGGGGCCAGATCTTCTGTCTTCCCTCATCAGACAGCTCCTCATGCCCTAGTCCGTCGGCCATGTTGCCAGCAAGCTCAAGGCGCTTCAGTACTGTCACACATGTCGCAGAACGGCTTGGAAGACTATATTTAGGGTGTCGAGCATGCATTGTGAGCCATACTACATCAAGTTGGCGCTTTACTGTGCCATCGTCCGTCCACCAGATCGACGGCAGGGCCAAAATAGCTCGCATCTCTCATATGTTTACACAATACATGCAAATGAGCTACACATGAGGATTGTTTAGTTCATATATGCAACTATGTAAAAATGAGTTCAAAGGGTTAGTACCTAGTAGCTATCCATGAGCGTGGAACTTCCAATGATAAGAGGGGAGAGCATACATAATTAATTCAGCCAAAGATCCTAGAAATTCACGTCTACCAAAGTTAGGAAATTCTAGGTAATGCACTTTATTTTCTTCCTTAACTTATTGTATGGTTGCATGGTAGGGACCGCACAATTACATTAGTCAAATGCAGCAGACAAAGAACATAAATTTATCTTGAATCGATTGCAAGTTCCCTGCAATATCTACAGCTTGGCGAATCGCAACAAACCACTGAATCGCGTCTCCAAGGATTGGAAAGCTCCCATTGATCCTGAAAACATGTTTCCAGTAAACTACATGAGACACAAGAACTGCCCATAAGAATTCCAGCATCAATTTAGAGTTTCGGACAGGGCCCTCACTAACCTTGCAGGTGTTGCGCACTCTGGAAACTTGATGCTGATGAAGTACTCTGGTAGGACTCTTGTGTTCATGTTCGTGCTCCACAAAATGTATTGCTGTGAATTCTGCATGTTGTCGAGTGCGCTGTTGTAGTTGTTACTATTGTGGTAGAACTCGGAGGACCTGGCAAGGATAGCCTCTGCCCGACCCATCAACGCACGACATAGCATGATATGTGCATCATCGTTATCATGTCTTGGCTAGCATCCCCACTGAATAAAAATATTTTCATACACGTTAGTGTTTTGATGAACTGCTTAACTGCGTATTGAGTACATATTCTGAACCTACTTGATTCCTGCTCAATTCCTAGTCAAATTAATGAATTAATTAATTAATTGTTACCCCTTTCTTTCAGCTAGGAGTATTTCATATTCATCTCTATATAAACCGTCATCGTACAAAATTTTATCAATTGTTTCAAAATCTGCTCCCTCCGTTCTTTTTTAATTGACTCAGATTTAGTACAACTTCGTACTAAATTTGAGTCAATTAAAAAAGACCGGAGGGAGTAGAAACCAACGGGGTAAACAAAAAATGAATTGAATTGCTGTGGTGACGACTATGGATATAAACGAGAAGATAAAAAAAAATTTTTTCAAGCTATTCAATGATCAATAAACCAAAATTCTAGATAGAACATGGTTCTCAAAACCTACAGAAGTATGCATGCACTCTGCAACTATTGTGACGAGAGTAATTTGGCTTGGGAAGTAAGAACTTCAGAGTTCAGGATCACCCTCGACTTGGCTTTGCTTCTCATGATTACAAGATGAAATCATGGATTAAAATAGGTGACAAGATCATAAGGCACTCATACAAAGTAATGAGGTAAGCAAAAAAAACAAGCATACAGACAAATAAGAGATTATATTAAGCGGCTGTGGTGATTGACGCGTGACATACCCGTATCGCAACAGAGAACATATTCTTGGTATTTTGTAATTGATTTGTCTCAAGAGAGTTTCAGATGGATGCAATGGAGAAAGTTCAACTGCAGGTACTGTGGGACCAGATGGTTCTGCCCCGATCCCCATTCTCTCTGGCAGCTCTCTCCAGCAAATATATCATGTGCTATGAGAATGAATAAAACTGCTTCTAGCCAGTTGGCAATCTCGTCAACCAGATTCAGTACATATAATAGTTGTGCAACAACACTTACTTATGGATGTCCAGGTGCTGTGTAGATCAGCCTTGTTGTCAATGTTAGGATATGAAGCATTAACTGACAAGGAATAAAGTGAGTTAAGTTTTGTGTAAAGAAACTTGAATGGGATAACCTGAAAATAGAAATGTGCATATCTAAAACTAATCAACAATTACAGCCCCACAATACTTACATCGGCAAATTAACAAAAATATGCAGCAGCTCAGGTAATCTAGTGTTTCTCAACTAATAATTCCAAATATTAATGCAGTATCAAATCCAATATGTTTGGTTCCATAATATGAAATATATTAATCTAATGCTACATAGCCCAAACAATTGAACATGCCCAAAAGGCATCATGGGCCTAAATACTCAGTAATAATGCTAGCAAACTTATATAAAAATAAAATAAAATGAAGGTTAAGCTAAGCATGAGACTGTATTTATTTGCAACACACAAAATCCTTATATCTCTACAAAAGGAAAGAAACATCAAGACCGGGTAGACAATGTACTTAAAAAGGTACATGCATGAAAGGAAAAATGTCTTGCCGAGACAAGAGAATGAGGACGCCACTGTTATGAATCGGCAAATAATTAATGAAAAACCTAAACCTCAAGAAATCCTAAACGTGAAGACATGAGATGTAACATAAAGACAATGGTGAAGAAGATTTTGAAACCATATATAAGTTCACACATCCGTGGCATTATTATCACCCTAGCAACCACACCAGACCTATCACATGTCTATTTATCCCTGATCCAGTAGGAACACTTATTGTTCTATTTATCCCCTCTGCACATGACTTGCTCTCACACGAAACTGCTGGACGAATCACACCTCCAATCTGCAGCATACAAGATGTACCATCAGCTTATATTTAGAGCTAGCGAAGAGGATTAATTTCACCAATAACATTCCGTAAAAAAAAGTTTCATCAATAACTATTAAGAATAATGTCGTAACCTGCAGAACTCTATATAAAAGCATGTAGGCTTGCTCGTGGTTCCCTTCCACATATTGCCTTGCTAGTAGGGACTGCATTATACTATAGGTACATCAAATACACATATGAAGATATCAGGCCGGCTAGACACTAAAGGACTGTTCTTGTATACCTACAGACCTGACCAGCAATAATTGAATAGAGAAATTGGTAACCAAACGTGTGAGCTTGTCTCCGCCATTGGAACATGCCCCGACTTGCCTTGCAGCCAGTGATGTCTGACAGTCTGTATGTTAGCTGATTATCGACGCGACGAAGAGCCGTGGATTCAGCAGAAATTTCATAGACAAATCCAATATTGAAGATTCATACCGGTCCATGGTGCGAGCTGTGTGGGTGCCGCTCACGCATTGGGGAGGGTGTACGACCCTGTCGATGTCATGCCCGCCCACACTCCGATTCGCCGCGCCAACACCTGCAGCACAACAGTGAATTCCCTCCGTCAACAGTGGCATCGTCGCTCCCATCCATTTCCCCATGGATGGCATCGAGAGGGCGGATTTGTTGGCCATCCGTGGCACTGGACCCTCTCCGACAGGAATGACACACGCCCCCAGGCATCCTGCTCAAAGCACCTCCCGCTCAGCCGCAACTCTCTCGATCGAGGAATGGTTCTGATTGTGGAGATCAAGGGAAGAATCACACAAGAGGGCTCCAGCGCGGATATGTGCGACAGAGGATAGGGGAAACGTCGCAGCGCGAGGTATGGGGATGCAGAGTGGAGGATTGTTGTGCGGAAGGTGGGGGAGATGGTGGCGCCGTGGAGTCGTGGGCAGCGGTTGATAAGGAAGGTAGTTGGGTTTTCTTTTTCTATTCGCTCTTTTCTCGGACGATGCGGGATTCCAGGCGGGCGATATTTCTCCTCAGCGGTGTGGAAGCAGACGACGTACCATGGGACACCACCTCTTGCCATTTAATATAGTAGAGATATAGATAATTAGGTAGTTTAAATTTTGTTAGTATTTTAGTAAGTATTTTTTTGTAAGTATTTTAGTATATATATAGATTATTTTAGTTTTTGTAATTAGTTAGTTTAAATCTTTTTGTAAGTATTTTAGTATATATAGGCAAATTGCCCGTGCGTTGCTACGGGAGACAAAAACTGGTGCCACAAAGTCAGTTAAAATAATTTATCGTTCGGCATAGATAAGTATTCAAATTCTGCATTTCAAGTAATATTCTAATGTACAAGTGCACAAAAAGTACACAAAAATTTCTATACATTCAGATTCATGACAATAGATTACAATTTAAATGTGAAAGGATGTTTTCCTTTGGAGAAAAATAAGCTCGCCGTTTAATTTTTGTAGGTGCAATGATGGTGCTGGTCATATTTGTGTTTCTTTGTAATGAATAATGAATAGCAAATAAGAATCAGAATTCAGTGTCTTACATAGGAAGTGCACAAGAGCTGAACAATTTTTTCGTCTGGCACCACACTTAACCTACGTTTTTCAGTTGTATATTTCTGAGCTTCCATCTACACTTGTCCTTGGTGCTTGATGGTATTTGATAATCTAATCACCATGCCAAACTGAGGGAATCAGATTAACATAAGTGAAGATACCAAGGCCAAGAAATCTGTGACAAGAAGTAATATGAGCTGAATTATTGCAATCTGAGACAAAAAATTGTTGATACCAATCATTTTCTTCTTACTTACTTGATCCTCTCTCTGCTTCACATACAATCTAGCAGTTGCTACACATTTGTAACGTAATCTCAGGAATTGTCCAGCATGTATGTGCAGCCAACGAAGATATATACCTCGGCAGAGTTTCCTATGTTGCCTGCTTCTATTAGTGGAAGGACCAAAATTACATCGCCACATTAAGCAATGAAAAACTGAATTTATTGAAACTTGCATGACCTAGCAAGGAAAGGCAGGAAGCCGGGCGCCGGCCACCAGCTCCCCTCCCGCGCTGCTCGGCCTGTTCCGAGGCTAGCGGGCGTCTCCACGCGCGTTGCATCCCAGCCCCGTCTATGGTGCGTTGTTCTTCATCGTGTCTTCGATCGAATCGGCGAATCGCGGTGCAGCGTACCTCCCGCCACCATAGGGGCCCGCTCCGGCGCAAGATGCAGGCTTGGGTTGGAGTCGCGCGAGGACTCCTGCACTTGTCCTCTTCACCTCGTCAGGGACCCCTTGTGCACGATCATCGTCATCTTTGCTGAATCTGTGATCACCCCCGACCTGCAAGGTGCCTCCCTCGCTTGTTCGATCAATGGACGTGTGCCGGGCAGGTACTCCTCGATCTCACGTGTCTCCACGATCTGCCGTACGTACAAGGCGATCAATTAAGATGCGGAGTTGATCGATCTTTGGGGCGTCGAAAGCCAACCTTTCCTCGCGGAGCGCGCGTATCCCAGCTCCAGTAGAACGGAAGTTCACGTGAACGCGTCCGTCGAGCATCGCGTCGAGCAGATGTGCCTCCGCAGGACCGGGCGGGCCTGGATATATTGTTTTATAGGACCAGGAGTCCCTGTCGGCATCGTGTTTGGATTTGGATTCAGGAATCGGGAGAGGAGGTTGTGGTCATCTGATCGGGCGACTCAAGGCTTGGGTCAGGCTTGGGTTTTGATTTCGATTTGGAGTCTGACTTGTCGATCCTGATAAGAAACCATTATTATTCCCCATGAGGGCCCGACCAAACGATGCGGACTGTACATCGCGACCGTGCACCGGCCTGCACTCTTTTTCGGAGCGAGCCCCAGAGTCCATACTTGATACGTATGGTCGAGTACGTAGTATGGTAGGTGACCTGCCAGATTGAGAAACGGAAAGAAACATCTTCAAATAAGAATCAGAATTCAGTGTCTTACATAGGAAGTGCACAAGAGCTGAACAATTTTTTCGTCTGGCACCACACTTAACCTACGTTTTTCAGTTGTATATTTCTGAGCTTCCATCTACACTTGTCCTTGGTGCTTGATGGTATTTGATAATCTAATCACCATGCCAAACTGAGGGAATCAGATTAACATAAGTGAAGATACCAAGGCCAAGAAATCTGTGACAAGAAGTAATATGAGCTGAATTATTGCAATCTGAGACAAAAAATTGTTGACACCAATCATTTTCTTCTTACTTACTTGATCCTCTCTCTGCTTCACATACAATCTAGCAGTTGCTACACATTTGTAACGTAATCTCAGGAATTGTCCAGCATGTATGTGCAGCCAACGAAGATATATACCTCGGCAGAGTTTCCTATCTTGCCTGCTTCTATTAGTGGAAGGACCAAAATTACATCGCCACATTAAGAAATGAAAAACTGAATTTATTGAAACTTGCATGACCTAGCAAGGAAAGGCAGGAAGCCGGGCGCCGGCCACCAGCTCCCCCTCCCGCGCTGCTCGGCCTGTTCCGAGGCTAGCGGGCGTCTCCACGCGCGTTGCATCCCAGCCCCGTCTATGGTGCGTTGTTCTTCATCGTGTCTTCGATCGAATCGGCGAATCGCGGTGCAGCGTACCTCCCGCCGCCATAGGGGCCCGCTCCGGCGCAAGATGCAGGCTTGGGTTGGAGTCGCGCGAGGACTCCTGCACTTGTCCTCTTCACCTCGTCAGGGACCCCTTGTGCACGATCATCGTCATCTTTGCTGAATCTGTGATCACCCCCGACCTGCAAGGTGCCTCCCTCGCTTGTTCGATCAATGGATGTGTGCCGGGCAGGTACTCCTCGATCTCACGTGTCTCCACGATCTGCCGTACGTACAAGGCGATCAATTAAGATGCGGAGTTGATCGATCTTTGGGGCGTCGAAAGCCAACCTTTCCTCGCGGAGCGCGCGAATCCCAGCTCCAGTAGAACGGAAGTTCACGTGAACGCGTCCGTCGAGCATCGCGTCGAGCGAGATGTGCCTCCGCAGGACCGGGCGGGCCTGGATATATTGTTTTATAGGACCAGGAGTCCCTGTCGGCATCGTGTTTGGATTTGGATTCAGGAATCGGGAGAGGAGGTTGTGGTCATCTGATCGGGCGACTCAAGGCTTGGGTCAGGCTTGGGTTTTGATTTCGATTTGGAGTCTGACTTGTCGATCCTGATAAGAAACCATTATTATTCCCCATGAGGGCCCGACCAAACGATGCGGACTGTACATCGCGACCGTGCACCGGCCTGCACTCTTTTCGGAGCGAGCCCCGCAGTCCATACTTGATACGTATGGTCGAGTACGTAGTATGGTAGGTGACCTGCCAGATTGAGAAACGGAAAGAAACATCTTCAAATAAGAATCAGAATTCAGTGTCTTACATAGGAAGTGCACAAGAGCTGAACAATTTTTTCGTCTGGCACCACACTTAACCTACGTTTTTCAGTTGTATATTTCTGAGCTTCCATCTACACTTGTCCTTGGTGCTTGATGGTATTTGATAATCTAATCACCATGCCAAACCGAGGGAATCAGATTAACATAAGTGAAGATACCAAGGCCAAGAAATCTGTGACAAGAAGTAATATGAGCTGAATTATTGCAATCTGAGACAAAAAATTGTTGATACCAATCATTTTCTTCTTACTTACTTGATCCTCTCTCTGCTTCACATACAATCTAGCAGTTGCTACACATTTGTAACGTAATCTCAGGAATTGTCCAGCATGTATGTGCAGCCAACGAAGATATATACCTCGGCAGAGTTTCCTATCTTGCCTCGCTTCTATTAGTGGAAGGACCAAAATTACATCGCCACATTAAGCAATGAAAAACTGAATTTATTGAAACTTGCATGACCTAGCAAGGAAAGGCAGGAAGCCGGGCGCCGGCCACCAGCTCCCCTCCCGCGCTGCTCGGCCTGTTCCGAGGCTAGCGGGCGTCTCCACGCGCGTTGCATCCCAGCCCCGTCTATGGTGCGTTGTTCTTCATCGTGTCTTCGATCGAATCGGCGAATCGCGGTGCAGCGTACCTCCCGCCGCCATAGGGGCCCGCTCCGGCACAAGATGCAGGCTTGGGTTGGAGTCGCGCGAGGACTCCTGCACTTGTCCTCTTCACCTCGTCAGGGACCCCTTGTGCACGATCATCGTCATCTTTGCTGAATCTGTGATCACCCCCGACCTGCAAGGTGCCTCCCTCGCTTGTTCGATCAATGGACGTGTGTCGGGCAGGTACTCCTCGATCTCACGTGTCTCCATGATCTGCCGTACGTACAAGGCGATCAATTAAGATGCGGAGTTGATCGATCTTTGGGGCGTCGAAAGCCAACCTTTCCTCGCGGAGCGCGCGAATCCCAGCTCCAGTAGAACGGAAGTTCACGTGAACGCGTCCGTCGAGCATCGCGTCGAGCAGATGTGCCTCCGCAGGACCGGGCGGGCCTGGATATATTGTTTTATAGGACCAGGAGTCCCTGTCGGCATCGTGTTTGGATTTGGATTCAGGAATCGGGAGAGGAGGTTGTGGTCATCTGATCGGGCGACTCAAGGCTTGGGTCAGGCTTGGGTTTTGATTTCGATTTGGAGTCTGACTTGTCGATCCTAATAAGAAACCATTATTATTCCCCATGAGGGCCCGACCAAACGATGCGGACTGTACATCGCGACCGTGCACCGGCCTGCACTCTTTTTCGGAGCGAGCCCCAGAGTCCATACTTGATACGTATGGTCGAGTACGTAGTATGGTAGGTGACCTGCCAGATTGAGAAACGGAAAGAAACATCTTCAAATAAGAATCAGAATTCAGTGTCTTACATAGGAAGTGCACAAGAGCTGAACAATTTTTTCGTCTGGCACCACACTTAACCTACGTTTTTCAGTTGTATATTTCTGAGCTTCCATCTACACTTGTCCTTGGTGCTTGATGGTATTTGATAATCTAATCACCATGCCAAACCGAGGGAATCAGATTAACATAAGTGAAGATACCAAGGCCAAGAAATCTGTGACAAGAAGTAATATGAGCTGAATTATTGCAATCTGAGACAAAAAATTGTTGATACCAATCATTTTCTTCTTACTTACTTGATCCTCTCTCTGCTTCACATACAATCTAGCAGTTGCTACACATTTGTAACGTAATCTCAGGAATTGTCCAGCATGTATGTGCAGCCAACGAAGATATATACCTCGGCAGAGTTTCCTATCTTGCCTGCTTCTATTAGTGGAAGGACCAAAATTACATCGCCACATTAAGCAATGAAAAACTGAATTTATTGAAACTTGCATGACCTAGCAAGGAAAGGCAGGAAGCCGGGCGCCGGCCACCAGCTCCCCCTCCCGCGCTGCTCGGCCTGTTCCGAGGCTAGCGGGCGTCTCCACGCGCGTTGCATCCCAGCCCCGTCTATGGTGCGTTGTTCTTCATTGTGTCTTCGATCGAATCGGCGAATCGCGGTGCAGCGTACCTCCCGCCGCCATAGGGGCCCGCTCCGGCGCAAGATGCGAGCTTGGGTTGGAGTCGCGCGAGGACTCCTGCACTTGTCCTCTTCACCTCGTCAGGGACCCCTTGTGCACGATCATCGTCATCTTTGCTGAATCTGTGATCACCCCCGACCTGCAAGGTGCCTCCCTCGCTTGTTCGATCAATGGACGTGTGCCGGGCAGGTACTCCTCGATCTCACGTGTCTCCACGATCTGCCGTACGTACAAGGCGATCAATTAAGATGCGGAGTTGATCGATCTTTGGGGCGTCGAAAGCCAACCTTTCCTCGCCGAGCGCGCGAATCCCAGCTCCGAGAGAACGGAAGTTCACGTGAACGCGTCCGTCGAGCATCGCGTCGAGCGGATGTGCCTCCGCAGGACCGGGCGGGCCTGGATATATTGTTTTATAGGACCAGGAGTCCCTGTCGGCATCGTGTTTGGATTTGGATTCAGGAATCGGGAGAGGAGGTTGTGGTCATCTGATCGGGCGACTCAAGGCTTGGGTCAGGCTTGGGTTTTGATTTCGATTTGGAGTCTGACTTGTCGATCCTGATAAGAAACCATTATTATTTATTGGTGCTGCATAGCAACCCCACGAGGGTCCGACCAAACGATGCGGACTGTACATCGCGACCGTGCACCGGCCTGCACTCTTTTTCGGAGCGAGCCCCAGAGTCCATACTTGATACGTATGGTCGAGTACGTAGTATGGTAGGTGACCTGCCAGATTGAGAAACGGAAAGAAACATCTTCTCTCGCGGGATAAGGGAAAGTCGACATAAGAAGGCGTAAAGTTAGTTTGACGAAAGCGTAAAGCGACGGACCAAACCACGGAAACGCTTCTCCCTTTATTACTAGGTATAGATATAGTTTTTGTAATTAGTTAGTTTTAGAGTTTAAGTTTTAGTTTAGTAAACACCCGCCGACACCCGCCGTCGACCCCCTCCCCCCTCGCAAACAACCGACGTCGACCCCCTCTCCCTCTCGCAAACACGCGCCGACACCCCTCTCCCTCTCGCAAACACACGCCCTCTTCCTGTCGCAAACACGCGCCGACACCCCTCTCCCTCTCGCAAACACGCGTCGCCGAGACCCTCTCCCTCTTGCAAACACGCGTCGCCGACACCCTCTCCCTCTCGCAAACACGCGCCCTCTCCCTCTCGCAAACACGCGCCGACACCCCTCTCCCTCTCGCAAACACGCGTCGCCGAGACTGATGTCTACGTTCCCCCTCCTTTCCTGTAGACAGTGTTGGGCCTCCAAGAGCAGAGGTTTGTAGAACAGCAGCAAGTTTCCCTTAAGTGGATACCCAAGGTTTATCGAACTCAGGGAGGAAGAGGTCAAAGATATCCCTCTCATGCAACCCTGCAACCACAAAGCAAGAAGTCTCTTGTGTCCCCAACACACCAAATAGGTGCACTAGTTCGGCGAAGAGATAGTGAAATACAGGTGGTATAAATAAGTATGAGCAGTAGCAACGGTGCCAGAAAAGTTCTTGGCGTGTAGTTGATGGGGGTGGTATTGCAGCAGTAGTAACGCAGTAAAACAGTAAACAAGCAGTAGTAACTCAGCAGTATTTAGGAACAAGGCCTAGGGATTACACTTTCACTAGTGGACACTCTCAACATTGATCACATAACAGAATAGATAAATACATACTCTACACTTTTGTTGGATGATGAACACATTGCGTAGGATTACACGAACCCTCAATGCCGGAGTTAACAAGCTCCACAATAATGCTCATGTTTAAGTAACCTTTAGTGTAAGATAGATCAACGAGACTAAACCAAGTACTAGCATAGCATGCACACTCGTCACCTTCATGCATATGTAGGAGGAATAGATCACATCAATATTATCATAGCAATAGTTAACTCCATAATCTACAAGAGATCATGATCATAGCATAAACCAAGTACTAACACGGTGCACGCACTGTCACCTTTGCACACGTGCAGGAGGAATAAAACTACTTTAATAACACATTGCTAGAGTAGCACATAGATAAATTGTGATACAACATGCTGCAATCATAAAGAGATATAAATAAGCACTTCACTACGCCATTCAACGGTGAATAAGTATTCTGTGAAATCTAGCCTAAGAGACCCACACGGTGCACACACTCGTCACCTTTACACACGTGGGACGAGGAGTCTCCGGAGATCACATAAGTAAAACTCACTTGACTAGCATAATGACATCTAGATTACAAGCATCATCATATGAATCTCAATCATGTAGGGCAGCTCATGAGATTATTGTATTGAAACACATAGGAGAGAGATGAACCACATAGCTACCAGTACAGCCCCGAGCCTCGATGGAGAACTACTCCCTCCTCATGGGAGCAGCAGCAGTGATGAAGATGGTGGTGGAGATGGCAGCGGTGTCGATGGAGAAGCCTTCCGGGGGCACTTCCCCGCTCCGGCAGCGTGCCGGAACAGAGATCCTGTCCCCCAGATCTTGGCTTCGCGATGGCGGCGGCTCTGGAAGGTTTTCGTGGGTTTCGTCAATTGGTATCGGGTTTTCTGATCCAGGGGCTTTTTATAGGCGGAGAGGCGGCGCAGGAAGGTCGAAGGGGGGCCCACACCCTAGGGGGGTGCGCCCCCCCCCCTTGGCCACGCCGGGGTAGGGTTTGGTGGCCCTGCCTCCCTTCTCTGGCGGTTCTCGTGTGTTCTGGATGCTTCCGGGTAAAATAGGAACCTGGGCGTTGATTTCGTCCGATTCCGAGAATATTTCGTTACTAGGATTTCTGAAACCAAAAACAGCAGAAAACGAGAACCGGCACTTCGGCATCTTGTTAATAGGTTAGTTCCGGAAAATGCACGAATATGACATAAAGTGTGCATATAACATGTAGATAACATCAATAATGTGGCATGGAACACAAGAAATTATCGATACGTTGGAGACGTATCAGCATCCCCAAGCTTAGTTCCGCTCGTCCCGAGCGAGGTAAAACGATAACAAAGATAATTTACTGGAGTGACATGCCATCATAAACTTGATCATACTATTTGTAAAGCATATGTAGTGAATGCAGCGATCAAAACAATGTATATGACATGGGTAAACAACTGAATCATAAAGCAAAGACTTTTCATGAATAGCACTTCAAGACAAGCATCAATAAGTCTTGCATAAGAGTTAACTCATAAAGTAATAATTCAAAGTAAAGGTATTGAAGCAACACAAAATAAGATTAAGTTTCAGCGGTTGCTTTCAACTTGTAACATGTATATCTCATGGATATTGTCAACATAGAGTAATATAATAAGTGCAATAAGCAAGTATGTAGGAATCAATGCACAGTTCACACAAGTGTTTGCTTCTTGAGGTGGAGAGAAATAGGTGAACTGACTCAACATTGAAAGTAAAAGAATGGTCCTCATAGAGGAAAAGCATCGATTGCTATATTTGTGCTAGAGCTTTGATTTTGAAAACATGAAACAATTTTGTCAACGGTAGTAATAAAGCATATGCATCATGTAAATTATATCTTATAAGTTGCAAGCCTCATGCATAGTGTACTAATAGTGCTCGCACCTTGTCCTAATTAGCTTGGACTACCTGGATTATCACCGCAATACATATGCTTTAACCAAGTTTCACAAAGGGGTACCTCTATGCCGCCTGTACAAAGGTCTAAGGAGAAAGCTCGCATTTGGATTTCTCGCTTTTGATTATTCTCAACTTAGACATCCATACCGGGACAACATAGACAACAGATAATGGACTCCTCTTTTAATGCTTTAAGCATTTGACAACAATTAATTCTTTTCTCATTAGAGATTTGAGGATGTTTGTCCAAAACTGAAACTTCCACCATGAATCATGGCTTTAGTTAGCGGCCCAATGTTCTTCTCTCACAATATGCATGCTCAAACCATTCAACTCGGTGTAGATCGCCCTTACTTCGGACAAGACGAACATGCATAGCAACTCACATGAAATTCAACAATGAGTTGATGGCGTTCCCCGAGTAAACATGGTTATCGCACAACAAGCAACTTAATAAGAGATAAAGTGCATAATTACATATTCAATACCACAATAGTTTTTAAGCTATTTGTCCCATGAGCTATATATTGCAAAGGTGAATGATGGAATTTTAAAGGTAGCACTCAAGCAATTTACTTTGGAATGGCGGGAAAATACCATGTAGTAGGTAGGTATGGTGGACACAAATGGCATAGTGGTTGGCTCAAGTATTTTGGATGCATGAGAAGTATTCCCTCTCGATACAAGGTTTAGGCTAGCAAGGCTATTTGAAACAAACACAAGGATGAACGGTACAGCAAAACTCACATAAAAGACATATTGTAAACATTATAAGACTCTACACCGTCTTCCTTGTTGTTCAAACTCAATACTAGAAATTATCTAGACCTTAGAGAAACCAAATATGCAAACCAAATTTTAGCATGCTCTATGTATTCTTCACTAATGGGTGCAAAGCATATGATGCAAGAGCTTAAACATGAGCACAACAATTGCCAAGTATCACATTACCCAAGACATTATAGCAATTACTACATGTATCATTTTCCAATTCCAACCATATAACAATTTAACGAAGAGGAAACTTCGCCATGAATATTATGAGCTAAGAACACATGTGTTCATACGAACCAGCGGAGCGTGTCTCTCTCCCACACAAGCATGATGTAATCCAATTTATTCAAGCAAAACAAAAACAAAAACAAACCGACGCTCCAAGAAAAAGCACATAAGATGTGGCCGAATAAAAATATAGTTTCAGGGGAGGAACCTGATAATTTGTCGATGAAGAAGGGGATGCCTTGGGCATCCCCAAGCTTAGACGCTTGAGTCTTCTTGATATATGCAGGGGTGAACCACCGGGTGCATCCCCAAGCTTAGAGATTTCACTCTTCTTGATCGTAGTATATCATCCTCCTCTCTTGATCCTTGAAAACTTCCTCCACACCAAACTCGAAACAACTCATTAGAGGGTTAGTGCACAATATAAATTGACATATTCAGAGGTGACACAATCATTCTTAACACTTCTGGACATTGCATAATGCTACTGGACATTAGTGGATCAAAGAAATTCATCCAACATAGCGAAAGAGGCAATGCGAAATAAAAGGCAGAATCTGTCAAAACAGAACAGTTCGTATTGACGAATTTTAAAATGGCACCAGACTTGCTCAAATGAAAATGCTCAAATTGAATGAAAGTTGCGTACATATCTGAGGATCATGCACGTAAATTGGCATAATTTTCTGAGCTTCCTGCAGGGCAGTGGGCTCAGATTCGTGACAGCAAAGAAATCTGGAACTGCGCAGTAATCCAAATCTAGTACTTACTTTTCTATCAACGGCTTAACTTGGCACAACAAAACTCAAAACTAAGATAAGGAGAGGTTGCTACAGTAGTAAACAACTTCCAAGACACAAAATAAAAACAAAGTACTGTAGCAAAATAACACATGGGTTATCTCCCAAGAAGTTCTTTCTTTTTAGCCATTAAGATGGGCTCAGCAGTTTTAATGATGCACTCGCAAGAAATAGTATTTGAAGCAAAAGAGAGCATCAAGAGGCAAATTCAAAACACATTTAAGTCTAACATGCTTCCTATGCATAGGAATCTTGTAAATAAACAAGTTCATGAAGAGCAAAGTAACAAGCATAGGAAGATAAAACAAGTGTAGCTTCAAAAATTTCAGCACATAGAGAGGTGTTTTAGTAACATGAAAATTTCTACAACCATATTTTCCTCTCTCATAATAACTTTCAGTAGCATCATGAGCAAACTCAACAATATAACTATCAAATGAAACATTCTTATCATGAGTCTCATGCATAAAATTATTACTACTCCCAACATAAGCATAATCAATTTTATTAGTTGTAGTGGGAGCAAATTCAACAAAGTAGCTATCATTATTATTCTCATCATCAAATATAGGAGGCATATTGTAATCATAATCAAATTCACTCTCCATAGTAGGTGGCACCAAAAGACCACTATCATTATAATCATCATAAATAGGAGGTAAAGAATCATCAAAGTAAATTTTCTCCTCAATGCTTGGGGGACTAAAAAGATCATGAAAACCAGCTTCCCCAAGCTTAGAACTTTCTATATTATTGTCAACAATGGTGTTCAAAGCGTTCATACTAATATTACTACCAGCATGCAAAGAAGATTTCATAGGTTTTTTAATTTTCGCATCAAACAATCCATGTTTTAAATCAGGAAATAGAATAAGAAGCTCACTCTTGTACATTATGCCAAACTAGTGTAAACAAGAAACAACAAGATGCAATTGCAGGATCTAAAGGAAATAGCTTTGAGCACACACACGACGGCGCCGAGAAAAATACTTTACATGAGACCGTAGTATGAGAGCCTTTTTACCTTTCCTCCCCGGCAACGGCGCCAGAAAAGTGCTTGATGTCTACGTTCCCCCTCCTTTCCTGTAGACAGTGTTGGGCCTCCAAGAGCAGAGGTTTGTAGAACAGCAGCAAGTTTCCCTTAAGTGGATACCCAAGGTTTATCGAACTCGGGGAGGAAGAGGTCAAAGATATCCCTCTCATGCAACCCTGCAACCACAAAGCAAGAAGTCTCTTGTGTCCCCAACACACCAAATAGGTGCACTAGTTCGGCGAAGAGATAGTGAAATACAGGTGGTATAAATAAGTATGAGCAGTAGCAACGGTGCCAGAAAAGTGCTTGGCGTGTAGTTGATGGGGGTGGTATTGCAGCAGTAGTAACGCGATGAAAACGAGTAAACAAGCAGTAGTAACTCAGCAGTATTTAGGAACAAGGCCTAGGGATTACACTTTCACTAGTGGACACTCTCAACATTGATCACATAACAGAATAGATAAATGCATACTCTACACTTTTGTTGGATGATGAACACATTGCGTAGGATTACACGAACCCTCAATGCCGGAGTTAACAAGCTCCACAATAATGCTCATGTTTAAGTAACCTTTAGTGTAAGATAGATCAACGAGACTAAACCAAGTACTAGCATAGCATGCACACTGTCACCTTCATGCATATGTAGGAGGAATAGATCACATCAATATTATCATAGCAATAGTTAACTCCATAATCTACAAGAGATCATGATCATAGCATAAACCAAGTACTAACACGGTGCACGCACTGTCACCTTTGCACACGTGCAGGAGGAATAAAACTACTTTAATAACACATTGCTAGAGTAGCACATAGATAAATTGTGATACAACATGCTGCAATCATAAAGAGATATAAATAAGCACTTCACTACGCCATTCAACAGTGAATAAGTATTCTGTGAAATCTAGCCTAAGAGACCCACACGGTGCACACACTCGTCACCTTTACACACGTGGGACGAGGAGTCTCCGGAGATCACATAAGTAAAACTCACTTGACTAGCATAATGACATCTAGATTACAAGCATCATCATATGAATCTCAATCATGTAGGGCAGCTCATGAGATTATTGTATTGAAACACATAGGAGAGAGATGAACCACATAGCTACCGGTACAGCCCCGAGCCTCGATGGAGAACTACTCCCTCCTCATGGGAGCAGCAGCAGTGATGAAGATGGCGGTGGAGATGGCAGCGGTGTCGATGGAGAAGCCTTCCGGGGGCACTTCCCCGCTCCGGCAGCGTGCCGGAACAGAGATCCTGTCCCCCAGATCTTGGCTTCGCGATGGCGGCGGCTCTGGAAGGTTTTCGTGGGTTTCGTCAATTGGTATCGGGTTTTCTGATCCAGGGGCTTTTTATAGGCGGAGAGGCGGCGCAGGAAGGTCGAAGGGGGCCCACACCCTAGGGGGGCGCGCCCCCCCCCCCCCTTGGCCGCGCCGGGGTAGGGTTTGGTGGCCCTGCCTCCCTTCTCTGGCGGTTCTCGTGTGTTCCGGATGCTTCCGGGTAAAATAGGAACACTGGGCGTTGATTTCGTCCGATTCCGAGAATATTTCGTTACTAGGATTTCTGAAACCAAAAACAGCGAGAAAACGAGAACCGGCACTTCGGCATCTTGTTAATAGGTTAGTTCCAGAAAATGCACGAATATGACATAAAGTGTGCATATAACATGTAGATAACATCAATAATGTGGCATGGAACACAAGAAATTATCGATACGTTGGAGACGTATCAGAGACCTCTCCCTCTCGCAAACACGTGATTAGGGTTAGGGTTTGGTTAGTGTTTGATTAGGGTTAGGGTTAGAAATTGTACTTATCGATTTAATTTTTTGCAGAAACAATGGATCCATTCGAACGGGACTTGGAACAGGAAGACATTTTCGAGAACATAATCCGCGATGGTGAAGACCGAGAAGACCGCGACTCCAGTGATGGAGAAGACCGCGGCTCCGGTGATGGAGAAGCCGGCGGCTCCGGTCATGGAGAAGCCGGCGGCTCGGGTGATGGAGAAGCCGACGGCTCCGGTGATGGAGAAGCCGACGGCTCCGGTGATGGAGAAGCCGACGGCTCCGGTGATGGAGAAGCCGACGGCTCCGGTGATGGAGAAGCCGACGGCTCCGGTGATGACGAGGTATACGATTAGTATAGAGGCATTAATGGAATTCTATATGTACATATGTATATAAATTAATTAATTTTTATTCTCTTAGGCCTCCGAAGATAAGTTGGACAAACGAGGCCCGGCCAAGAAGCTGACCGAAAAAGACCACTTCACAATTGAAGCTATATCACCGAAAGGCCAACCTGTGGCACCCCTAGCTGTCAGAACGAAATTTAAAAATCAGTGCGGAGTTCTGGTTAGGGATTCTCTCCCGATCACTATTAGAGAATGGAACAAAGACCAAGAAGGTGTCCGAAAATCAGGTTGCCGATAGGTACAAAGACACACTTTTTGTCGACCTCATGGCACATTTCACTTTGCCAGATTTGGGATCGGAGTCTGAGAATGCTAAGCAGAGGGCGCTAGTGAAGAAATGGGCTCTTAAGAAGATGGGGGAACTTTTCCGGGCGCATAAGAACCGGTTATGGGCAACTTATAAGGCCGAGAAGAAGCCTCCAGTATTCGAGAACTATCTAGCGAAGCAGGAGCATAATTGGGAAGAATTTGTGAAGTACAAAGAATCAGAGGAGGCTGTGAACCTGTCCAAGAAAAACCAGAAGAATGCAAGCGAAAAGAAATATCACCATCATACGGGGCGAGGGGGCTACGAAGTAGCCATGCCTAAGTGGGATGCACAAGAGGCTGAGATGGAGCGGAATGGGATCACTCCAGAACCCACGCGAGAAGGATGGGACATTAGGGCTCGAAATTGGTTCCTCGCGCATGGCTGTGAGTATGACATGAAGACAGGGAACATTGTTGAAAGTGACAGCAGGGTTAGGGTACCCAGGGAAAAATGGATTGAAGTCACGACAGATATAAGGCGGGAAAACTAAAGTTTGCTCCCGATAGAGAGAAAGACTTGCTGACGCTTGTCCTCGGTAATCCTGAGAAGGGAGGACGAACAAGAGGCTTCAGCCCTAGTGTTCCGTGGTCGCTTGGGTTTTCGGCCGACGCGGAGACTTATAGAAGCCGAGCGAGAGCTAAACAACGCGAGCTGGAGGTGCAGAATGACCGGATGGCCGAGTTCCAACGCCGACTTGACCAGCAGCAGCGGGAGATTCAGCAGCAGCAGCAGCGGGAGATAAATGAACTAAAAGGACAACGCCAACCAGATAATACCGCCGGCATATCTCAGCAGCGAGACAGCAGCGTTGCCGACTCGGAGGTGGCACCGCCTTTAAAGATGATAGATGGCGGTCCTGGCGACCCCGTTGATTGAATCAAGGAGCAAACACCTTGTGATCTCCATGACGTGTTCAGGAACGTATATGTTGAGGTGGCGGTCGGCTATGTCTTACCTGCATTTGGAGCTGAAGGTGAGCCGGCAACATGGCATGGCAATGAGATTCCAGCTGGCTATGCTCGTGTCGGGGTGGATTCAGTTGTACCGTCGTGGGAGACATTGGAGCTCCAGTTCCCTGGAGGTGATGGGGGGGTTACACTCAGAGAGGTGCTGGGAGAAATCAATCTCTGGGAAAAGAAGAACATTAGGCTGCCAGGCTGGGTAAGCCCTAGTACCAGTCGTCCCAGGTCACCATCACCTCCTCCAGGTGATCGCAGGCCACCATCACCTCCTCCTACTGATCACAAGTCGACACCATCACCCCATGGGTACGACGTCGACCACGACATCTGTAGTCCATCTCCATCTCCAGCGCCGCCGCCTCCGCCCACTAAGACTCGGAATGCACCCAACCGGAAGCGTTTCAAGAGTCCTATCCGCAAGATGTCACCCCTCCCAAAAGTACCAAAGGTTCCTCCCCCCCGTCCTTACGTTCGTACTGTCGAGGAAAATGAGGCCATTGTTGCGAAATACAACTATGAGCATTTTCATAAGCCAAAACCTCCAGCGCCAGAGCCATACACCGAGAAGCAAAAAGCATATGCTATTTCTTTTCTGAACACACCATCGCAATATGACTTACACGAGAAGAAGGATGACTATACACGCCACCTTGCAAGGGTAATTGATGACAAGGCTAAGAATAACAAGGATGACAAGGCTAAGAAGAAGGATATTGCTAGCACGAGCAAATCATCAGCTAGAAGTGCAGCCGAGAAGAAGTCAAGTTCAACAAGTGCACCCCTCAAGGCCAAGCAAACGACAAAAGGCAAAAAAAGAAAGGAAGTTCCCTTGCTCGGAGATCAGCCCAAACAATCGATCCCACCACTCAAAGTGTTTAATGTTCCCAAGGTGTACCAGGAACATGGTGGTGGTATCAATATGGAAGAAGCTGCAAACCTAGCGGCTCAAGTTGGGTGTACCGTGGAGGATTTGCTGGGTTCCGCATATGTTGCACTACCCACTGCTGATATAGCTCCTAAATTTGTCTACGGGGCCGACTTGGTCAGCAGAGAGCAGTTGCATAAACTGCCAACACATATGCGGAATTTGCATCAGTGGTACCTTCATGCATGCAAGGAGAACATAACTTTCATCGTGGCGAAGGTCCCATTTGAATTATACTACCGAAAGGAGGAGATCCATATTGAGATGAATGAACTCTGGCACTTATTCAATTTAGAAGCCCTCGACAAATCTCTCATGAGCTGCTATTGCTTGTAAGTTGTTAACTACATATAAGTTCATTTTCATTCAGTTCATGTTCGTTTTCATTGCATATACTCATTATATCTTATGTGTTCTCTTATGCAGACTGAAGATCAGTGAATGCAAAAGTAATAATATTATCAATATTGGGTTTGTTGACCCAGATAAAGTACATGTTCAAACGGTAAAGAATAAACGCGAAGAAACGGGGGGAAACCTACTAAGGTTTTTGGGGGATCAACATTTCTGTGATTCAATACTGTTTCCTTACAACTACGAGTGAGAGTCTTAATGATCTTTTATGCACACTCAATTTTTCTTACTCGATGTTAAGTGCAAGCCCTGACGTATATACATAACATGTGCAGCTTCCACTGGATTCTACTAGACATTCAAGTTGAGAGGGGAATAGTTGAAGTAAGGGACCCAATGAGTAGAGGCGTGGACGGGTTCCGCCACTTGCAGAAGTTGCTCCAAGTGTAATTTCCTTCATCGCCGCGCTATATCTTTCGTGACATATCAATTAATTATCTACTCATTCAATCATTCTTTTGCCTAGCAGGGCTTGGAGAGCTTTCAGGAACCATAAACAGGGAACCTGGGCAGAGAAGCTAACATTTACTCCTGTACCGTGCGCCCAGCAGCCACAAGGGACGAATCTATGTGGATACTACGTTTGCGAGTCCATTCGCATGTTAACCACAGAGAAGCAGAACAATAATAAATTCAACGTAAGCAATAACATTCACAACTTTATTTATTATCGTCAATATTTCGTTATCAAGATTGATATAGTCATACTCATCTCATTTTCATATATAGGTCGACTACATGCGGGACACACTCCAACCAAAGGAACACCTACTAGGAATTGCGGAGGAAGTGGCGGGACTTTTGGTTAGAGAAGTAATAGACAACAACGGCTTGTTTAGTCCAACACTACTAGGAAAAGGCCTAGCCGTAAGACTGCCATCAGTGGCGCACCATGGCTGCCGTGCGCCACTACTACTTAGCAGTGGCGCACCACAAAACGGTGGGCCACTGTTACAAAAGTAGTAGTGGCGCACCTTGATTCCGGTGCGCCATAAGTAAGTGGTGACAGGAGGCCAGATCCTCCCCAACCTAGTAGTGGCGCACGTCTCCGGGTGCGCCACCGCTACATTTCTTACCTATGGCGCACGTTGTAGAGGTGCGCCACTGCTAGGAGGTGTCCGGAGACCGTTTAGAGATGATAGGCTTAGCAATGGCGCACTCGCCGTGGTGCGCCACTGCTACATAGGTTACCTATGGCGCATGTCATTAGGTGCGCCATCGCTAGGGGTGGCCGAGCCCCTTTTTAGAGATGAGAGGCGTAGCGGTGGCGCACCACTTAGTAGTGCGCCATTGCTATGTCTTAGCTTAATAGGTAAGTAATGGTGAAGCTTTCTTAGCTTAATACCCTACTCAATCTCAACTTTTTACCTCATCCAACACTCTAGGTCTCGCCGTATCGGTAACTTTGTTGGTTTTATGCTTTGTGTGTGACCGGTTCCGATCGTCTTGCACACACACGTATGTGCGCATGCGCGAAAAGCGTCTCGATCACGTGCATGTGTGTTGTATGCGAAGCCTCCACATGTGTTGTATATGCAAAGCCTCCGATCCACACATGTGTTGCATGTGTTTGTTTGCGAGGATTTGAAATGCAAAGGTCACCGCGAAATATGAGCCATGGGTACTAGCTTCCCAAGTGGACCAATGCTTCTTCATTACCGACCCGCAAAAGCCCAGCCGTGTTGTCGTGAGGAGAGGCAAAAGGAGCATCATCGGAATGGATGGAGCCGCCAACGAGCTAGACTTTGACCAGTATGGCGATCCGAAGATGGAAGATGACGACGACGATGATGAAGAACCATACACAACAAGAAGAAGCAGGCCCACCCTACCTAAAGGCCGTCCTTTCAAGAGAAGAAGTCTAGGAGTTCCGGGGCTAAATTATTCAACCGCGAGAAAGAAGGGCAAGAAGATTGTGAAAAGATAATTATGTATCATTTTCTTGTATGAATAATGGATGTCATATTGTTAATCTACACATTGTACCGATCAAAATAGACATATAATTTATATTTTTGGATATTTTATAGATTCTATAGTATTTTAAATATTCTACATAATTATAATTATTTATGCCTTTTATTTTGGTGTATTATGCTATTTTGGATGTTTATTATAGTGTTAAATAAATTTAAAAAGAAAAGGAAAAAAATTGGGGCTGCCAGGGTTCGAACCTGGCCGGCCAGGGTAAACCGAACAGAGAGGGGGAGCAAGCCACTGCGGTACAATTCGGATCTTGTCAACTGTAGGTGCCGCGAGCCTTTTGACCTAAACCTAAAGAGGCAGTGGCGCACCCCGAGAGGTGCGCTATTGCTAAGCCTCGTAGTGGCGCACCCCTAGAGGTGCGCTATTGCTAAGGGGAGTCGGGGACTTAGCCAAATCCCGACCATCTTCTTCTCCCCATCCCCATTCACCATTCCCCAATCCCCGCCGGCGCCCCCTCTCGATCTCGATCTCGCCCCCATTCACCGACGCCTCTCTCCACCGGACCCTCTCCCCCTCGAATCCCCGCCGGCGACCACCTCTCCCACCGCCGGCGCCCCATCCTCCGCCTCGTCGCTCCCCAGGCTGCACACCGTGGAGCAGGAGTAGGAGAAGCGCACGCCGCCTGCGACCTTGTCCTCGATCTCACCGCCGAGGAGCCGCACGCCCTCGACCTCGGACGCCGCCTTCGACCTCGTCCTCGACCTCACCGCGGAGGAGCCTTCGACCGCCGACGCCACACGCCTTCACCGTTGCGCATCCTTCCCGGGTAGCCGCCGTGCTCCTCCCCTCCTCCTCCTCTCGCTAGGTTGATCGCTAGGTGCTACTCCTGCCGCTTGGTGCTCCCCCTCGAGCCGGCAATGCTGCTGCTGCTCGGTGCTCCCCCTTGAGCCGGCGATGATGCTGCTGCTCGGTGCTCCCCCTTGAGCCGGCACTGCTGCTGCTGCTTGGTGCTGCTGCTGCTAGATAGGTTGATGCTGCTGTTAGGTGCTGCTGCTGTTAGGCTGCTGTGATTTTAAGCTACTGACTACAAAATAATTAGTAGTTACTAAATGGCAGAGAAACTAAAATTAGATACAACATACTACTGCTGATTTAACTGCAAAAGAATTAGTAATGAAGAAGAAGCATGGCACTATGAGCATCAGCACTCCTACTGCTGTTAATTTCTGTCATGATGATGCTCTAGAAATGTGGTTTCCATACTCTGTAATTGCTCAAGTACTCTGTTGTTCATCAAATCAAGGTTAAAATAAGTTAATCATGATGGAAATGTTCTCTTTAAATGACTTGAGCACTGGCATTCATTGATGCAACATAGCTTGGCCTAATCATTTTGTGATTCTGTTTACTGGCAGTTCATGCTAACATGGATAACATAGGGGTTGTCAAGATGCTTAATTGATAGTATGAGGCATGCCTTTTAGTTCATACTACTTGGATCGTTTTTGAGTTTGCTCTTATTCGTTGCAAACATCTATGAGCGTGCACTAATGTTTCTTTGGCTTGTGCATATGTACGCAGATATGACGTGGTATGTCGTGTACAAGGGCAAGGTTCCCGGAGTCTACAACGACCGGGAGGAGTGTCGGAGACAGGTTCACCGTTTTAGCGGTAACAGCTACAAAGGGTACACCACTAGAGCGGAGGCCGAAGACGGATACGCACGCTATCCGGCGGGAGAGAGGACGGAGCGGAGGAGGAACCGGATGAAGACCACTTTCATCGGGACGGTGCTAGTAGTGACTCTAGCTCTCTTCTATGTGATGCTAGTTTAGATGATCGACCTTGTGCCACTACTAGCTCATTTGTGACTTGTAACACCGTAACTTGCATTGTAACCTCTAATGTGAATGCTTGTGAATCATGTGGGGCTAATGTGAAGAACTATGTATGGATAAGCTATGCTGTTGTTTATATGCTGTTATATATCCTGTATTGTGCTATTGTACTGTCATATACAACCTGTATAAATACCTGCCAAGATACAAAAAAAAATTCGAAATCCTAGCAGTGGCGCACTAGTGGACCATCTGTGGCGCACTACCACTAAGTAGCGGTGGCGCACCGCTGCGATCCGATGGCGCACTGCCCTGTGATCCTCTCCGAGACTAGCGAGTGGCGCACAAGGATAAGTAGCGGTGGCGCACGTCCCGGAGAGGGCAGTGGCGCACGTACTCACGCAGCGGTGGCGCACCTACTAGGCTGGACCGGTGGCGCACGCAAAGCTGTAGCGGTGGCGCACCTCTTCTACACGGTGGTGGCGCATCGCCTCGACCAACGGTGGCGCACCACTTTGGAGTAGTAGTGGCGCACCGGTGGGCATGTCAATGGCGCACCGGGCGGTGCGCCACGGTATCTAGGCTAGTAGTGGCGCACCCCTAGTGCGCCACTGCTATGTGTTAGCAGTGGCGTGATAACAGTGGCGCACCACTAGTGCGCCACTGATGGCTATATGTGGTGCGCCACTGAAAGCCTTTTTTCTAGTAGTGCAAATAGGCGCTCTCCCTCTCCCTCTCGCGGTGTTTAGTCCCGGTAGTCGTGAGCTCATGTATATATATATGTAAGGGGAATCTACGAATATGTAAGGGGAATCGACTTTTGTTTCCAATATTTGGTTGATCAATCTATATATGAATGAACGTGTACAACTTCTAGTAGCGTATAAATATATGCAACTTTTATTTTAGAATGAAAAAATGAAATAAAAGGGGGCGGTGGCGGGGGGGGCTGCACCCCTCAAACCCTAAAGCAGCAGCGTTCTGCGCGCGCCACTGTTATCACCAGATTTTGGACGAATCCAGAGGTGGGCCGGGCTTGGAAGATTACCTGTGGAAGAATTCTAAGGCGGCCTGGCACGAAGGGTCTTGGGCTGAATTGCCCGTGTATCTTTATTTAGTAGTTTATTATTTTAGTTTAGAGATAGAATCCTAGTCGTGCACGGTTTAGTGCACGCCCTCATTAGAAAGTCCCCTGGACTATAAATATGTACCTAGGGTTTATGGAATAAACAACAACTCACGTTCAACCCCAAAAACAAACCAATCTCGGCGCATCGCCAACTCCTTCATCTCGAGGGTTTCTATCGGGTAAGCGACATGCTGCCTAGATCGCATCTTGCGATCTAGGCAAAGCACAAGCCCCACGTTGTTCATGC
>NC_061508.1:31347921-31449126 GCF_022539505.1 Lolium rigidum | reverse complement strand
CACCTATCTTAGGTGTAGGGGCGGCACCCCGCTTGATCATAGTTTAGTAGATCCGATCCGGTTACGGTTGCTCCTTGCTCCCGCAAGGATTAGTTTAATATCCGCAATAGTTAGGCCTTACAAGGGGCTCCGAGTGGATCCGCCGGCGTGTAGGGTGGCGTTCGCTAGTCCTAGAACGGATGTTCCTGTGGATCAACCTCGTGTTGGTTTTTAGGCCCCGTCTAGATCGGCTTACGATCACCGTGCGTGCGCGAGCGCGAGGCCCAATCCTGAGTAGGATGATCCGATTATGCGGCGAAAACCCTAAATCGTCGTAGATCTCATTAGCTTTACCTTGATCAAGCAGACCACCATATATTCGGACACCCCGTCTCGAATCATGGGTGGATCGGCTCTTTGAGCCGATTCACAGGATAACCCGAGAGCCGATCGAGGCTCGTATTTAACGTTTACGTGTGTGCCCCCGCGCAGAAACTAAGCGAGGCATCATCCATACCTTCCCCGACAGGTATAGGTCAGGTGGCACCGCCCAGATAGCCGCCGATCGGTGCGACCAAAGAGGCCATGCTCGGCCGCCGTAGGACCGGGCCGCCCGCAGCCCTAGTTGTTCCCGGCTCTACCGTGCTGCTCCGTCGCCCGCTGTGGGGGCTTCGACGGCCAACACATTCTCGGCACGCCGGTGGGGTGTAGGGCGGCACCCCGTGATCATAGTTTAGTAGATCTGATCCGTTACGATTGCTCCTTGTTCTACAAGGATTAGTTTAATATCTGCAATAGTTAGGCCTTACAAAGGGGGAGGATCCAGCGGCACGTAGGGTGTCGTTCGTTGGCCCTAAGCAGGATGTTCCGAGGATCAACCTCGTGTTGGTTTTTAGGCCTTGTTTAGGATCGGCTTACGATCACCGTGCGTGGCCGCGAGGCCCAACCTGGAGTAGGACGATCCGATTATGCGGTGAAAACCCCACATCGTCGTAGATCTCATTAGCTTTACCTTGATCAAGCAGGACCACCATATATTCGGACACCTCGTCCGAATCATGGGTGGATCGGCTCTTTGAGCCGATTCACGGGATAACCCGAGAGCCGATCGAGGCTCGTATTTAACGTTTACGTGTGTGCCCTGCAGGAAACTAAGCGAGGCATCATCCACACCTTCCTGACCAGGTATAGGTCAGGTGGCACGCCCTTGTGATAAACATCGGTGCGTGCGACCAGGAGGCTTTGCGGGCCGTCGCTCAGAGGGACTGGGGCCAGCCGCAGCCCTAGTTGTTCCCGGCTCTACCGTGTTGCCCGTCTCTGCCCGCCAGGGGGTTTCTGACGTCAACACATTCTGGCACGCCCGGTGGGACCGCCTTCGACATCCGCAACATCGCCATCTACATCCGAGATGGCGGAAGACACTCCGGTCACGTACGCGGATCTGCCTGATGAGCTCAAAAAGAAGCATGACGAGATCAAGGCAACCCTCGAAGCCGAACTCATCGGCTCCTTCCACCGAACCCGCTCCCATGGCGTCAGGTGGAAGGGTTTCACACCTGAAGGCGCGCTCGATGGAGTGGACCTGTCCGCCCCGTCGAAGAACGCACCGGGTCGCCGCGGCAGGAGATCAACTACATGGTGGCTCAATCGCTGCACCGCCACTCGAGAGCTCGGTGAACACCTTGGAGCGTGTCGCCCTGCGCGTCGTCCAGGAAATCATGAGTCACCGGTACTCCCCGTCGGGACCGGCTCGGGGACTTTCAAAGGAGAGATGCCGCTCCGGCCCCGGCCCGTTCGCATGGATAGCACCGGAACTGCCGAACTCATCGGCATACGTCGTCTACAAGATTGGTGGTGATCCTAGTGACTACCAATTCCTGCCCGAGCCACCTAAGGAGGTCCCGCACGGATACGCGTGCGCATACGTGCCGGACCGCAACGCCTCGGGCACTCTCGAACCAGGCTGCAATAACAGCGGCCTCTGGAACGGCAGGAGGAACGTCAGGAGCCGATCCTGAGAAGCAGTCGTGGCTGGCTAAGTACGCTGCCCCGACAAACCTCCAATGCCCAGCTCCTGCAGTTGGCTTAGAACCGGAAAAACAAGCATGGCTGGTTAAGTATGAATTGCAGTTGGGGTAAATTTGAATCCCGTGGCGGGAATTCTCACTACTCCTCTCGATTTATAGGCTCCTGCCGCCTCTCCCCATTCATCTTCAAAATCCTATAGCCCCAACCTGTACAGTGCTCGTCGGCGGCTGTACCTGTTATCACCAGGATTTGACCGAGTCAGAGGTGGGCCGCGATCAAGATGGACGTGAAGAAATATATATATAGAAGAAATACGTGAATCGGCCTTTTACCAAGTTGGGCTTAATTGCCCATGTATCTGTAACATATTAGATCGCATCTTAGTTTAGAAGTTGGAATCTTACTCGTGCACGGTTTGGTGCACGCCCACATTAGAAAGTCCGCTGGACTATAAATATGTACCTAGGGTTTATGGAATAAACAACAACCAACGTTCAACCACAAACAAATCTCGGCGCATCGCCAACCCCTTCGTCTCGAGGGTTTCTACCGGTAAGCATCATGCTGCCTAGATCGCATCTTGCGATCTAGGCAGCACAAGCCTGCCCACGTTGTTCATGCGTTGCTCGTATCGAAGCCTTTTTGATGGCGAGCAACGTAGTTATCTTAGACATGTTAGGGTTAGCATTGTTCTTCATATTACATGCTTTCGTAGTGCAACCCTTGCATGTCTAGCCGCCCCTACACCTATCTTAGGTGTAGGGGCGGCACCCCGCTTGATCATAGTTTAGTAGATCTGATCCGTTACGATTGCTCCTTGTTCTACAAGGATTAGTTTAATATCTGCAATAGTTAGGCCTTACAAAGGGGGGGAGGATCCAGCGGCACGTAGGGTGTCGTTCGTTGGCCCTAAGAAGGATGTTCCGAGGATCAACCTCGTGTTGGTTTTTAGGCCTTGTTTAGGATCGGCTTACGATCACCGTGCGTGGCCGCGAGGCCCAACCTGGAGTAGGACGATCCGATTATGCGGTGAAAACCCCACATCGTCGTAGATCTCATTAGCTTTACCTTGATCAAGCGGGACCACCATATATTCGGACACCTCGTCCGAATCATGGGTGGATCGGCTCTTTGAGCCGATTCACGGGATAACCCGAGAGCCGATCAAGGCTCGTATTTAACGTTTACGTGTGTGCCCTGCAGGAAACTAAGCGAGGCATCATCCACACCTTCCCGACCAGGTATAGGTCAGGTGGCACGCCCTTGTGATAAACATCGGTGCGTGCGACCAGGAGGCTTTGCGGGCCGTCGCTCAGAGGGACTGGGGCCAGCCGCAGCCCTAGTTGTTCCCGGCTCTACCGTGTTGCCCGTCTCTGCCCGCCAGGGGGTTTCTGACGTCAACGGGGCAGAGAGGCCGTGTCCGTGTCAGATACGGTATCCGATACGGATACGACTCGGATACGGGGCAGAGAGGCCGTGTCCGTGTCAGATACGGTATCCGATACGGATACGACTCGGATACCGTATCCCTATGGTTTTTGACGTATCTCTAAATTAACGAATTAAAAATAATTGATAATAATTCAGATACCTATTCCGATACGGTTTGGACACAGATCCGATACGGTCCAGCCCAGATGAAAAATCCTAACCTCTTTTTTAACCCTCCCTTGCCAATTCCCACCCTCCCCCGAGACCCCGACACGGCTGCCTCCTTCCTCTTGTGGTGGCGGTACTAGATCTGCACCCGGTAGCGGGTGGCGACCTAGGCGGCGGAGAGCCGACAACTTTTCCGTCTCAGCGCAAGAGCCAAGAAGCTTGGTCGGCGGCTGCAGCAAGCAGCCGATGCCAGGAAGCAACCAGTAAGCCAGGAGCAAGCTACAAATCCTAACATTCTACTGTGAAGTTATTTATGTTACAATTTTAGATGAATCAAGGGTTGTGGAGCAATACAAAATGCCGTTGTATCAATGTATTGGTGTAAATTTATTTCTAATTTGGAAAGCTATTAAAAGGTATCCTTGTATCCGCGCATTTTCAAAATGCCGTATTTACGTATCGTATAGATCCGATACGGATATACGTATCCGTATCGGTGCTGCGTAGGTTGGCAATGCATGTAGCTCTATGTTAATACTCCTTAGTTACTCCCACTATGAGTAGTCTAAGTAGCATGGTCTACCCCGAAGCAGATCCTCTAACGTGCAAGCTACACCTCTCTAATTTTCCTTCTCCACATCTACATGATTAAGTCTAATTTGATCTAAATTAACTTCCATAATATATGTAAGCCATATGCATTTACAATAATTAGTAACAATCAAAATTATGACTATCTTTTTTTAATATTTATACTATTTTTTGTACAGTAAAAATATACAGTGATTGCTACAGTAAATACATACAGTATTTGTTAATGTTTCCTGAATTTTCTTCTACGTTTTGCACTACTTAAGCACTGTGCTTACCTGACTTGTCATCTCTATATTACAATCACGAGTATATTACTTAGACCATCTGTACAACATACTTTTGTTGCGACTGGATTATTAATAAAGGCCGTGTGCATCACCACGATGCGAGAGGCTGGGGTCATATCCCCTTTTCGAAGATTTTTTTTTACTTAGACCGTAGCCTTATTCAAAATCAATTCTCAGTCAAGCTGCAAAATCTCCTACAAATCCCGAAATATTTCGGAAGGGCTTTTCAAAATTGATTTTCAAGATACATCATGATTATGATCGTGGTAACCGATTTTCAATGTGATGATGACTTGATGTGACAATTGGCCGTACTAGTACGGTCTCATATTTTTGTATTACTTGGACTGTAGCCAAATTCGAAATCTCATTCCAGCGGCAAAACTTCCCGCCCGAAAATACAAATATTTCACACGCTTCTAACTTCCCATTCTACCCTCGTAAAGATGACAACAATGTCCATGTATAAGTCGGTTGGTGGGGGGTCTACCCGTCATTTTTTTCGATCACCACCTCCCTAGCCCCGGAAACTAACCGAAAAAATTCATTTCCCTCAGTCTCTCCTCTGAGACCACACCCACCGGAACTTCCCAAGTCGCTCTCTCTCCCACCTCCACGACCTCCGCACCGGAACATCCCCGCCGGACTTCCCTGGCCTACCCGAGGCCTCGCGATCCTCGTCATCCGGCTGCCTGCCGGAACCGCTTCATCGACACCGTCATCAACCGGACCGGATCATCCCCGCCAAACCTCGAAACCACATGCTCATCCAGCAGTCTACCACAGTCACTTCAGCTGCGGTATCGTCCACCCCACCGGAGCCGCTTCGCCGGATCCGTCGTCCACCGCATCGGATCTTGCTCACCGACACCGCTGTGTGCATGAACCGGATCTGCTTCACCGGTGCCGTGCATGATCTAAACTCTTCTACTATCGCTTTTCTATTGCTTGCCTGCAAGTTCTTGTTTAATCTTGCGGGAACCTGTTTGTGCTAACGACGCGCCGTTACGTTTTAGCAGATGAGATGAGTAATCATGAAGTGTAATGGCCGTCTCTCCAACCCCAAGTAGCACATGTAGCGTACTTCATCACCGGATCTATCAACCCCAGGAATATCTGCTGTGACTCCCACAGAGTGCTTCTCCTAATGTAAGTCCCTTGTTTTAGCGCCATGTTCTGGGTTCAGATACTTGTTTGTCTGAAGCTCTTTTAGTTCATTCCTAGCTATGACCGTAACACCTTGCTATTTTCTAGTTCATTGCTAACTTTAAGCGATTGAACATTTTGGTTTGCATTCCCTGCTCTGTAGATGTAGCCATCATAACTTCTATCTTGCTCAATCGTTGTTACAAAAATTATAGGTATTATAGTAACATCCTGCTATTATTTAGTTCATGGCCAATTTAAGTAATTGCACATGTTGGTTCGCATTCCCTCGCTCTATAGCTTTTGGCATCGTAACTTCTATATTTGGTTTACATTGCCTCGCTCCGTAGATCTAGCCATGATAACTTTATCTTGCTCAGTCGTTGTTACAAAAATTATGGCCTGCTACTATGTTGTTTGTGCCAATTTTTTACTCCATGAACATGTTGGCTTGCATTCCCTGTAGGTGATGCCATTGTTTTGTATCTAGTTCATTGTAAGCTAACAAAGTAAGGACTTAGTTTGGCATGCTATCACTCGCTATCTAGCCTGTAGTACAAATAAACTTGTCATACTACTAGATAATAATTTTGTGTGCCATCTTGTTCTTCAAAAGCTGCATTATTGACTTGTTTCTCTGACTTGGCATGACGCTCACATATGGAATGCTGAACATATTAGTTTGCATTCCCTCTTATACAAGTTCACAGGTGATCCCACTATATTCTGTATCTGGTCCATCCTAAGCTCCAGCATTAACTATCCTCTATGTGTTCCTCATTACAAGTTTATATCCCGAAACATCGTGATTTGCATCCCCTTCACTATAAGTTCAGGAGTATTATTTAGTTCAGCGCCAAAATGAAGTAATTGCACTTGGCACATGTTGGTTCACATTCCCTCCTCTTTAGCTTTTGCCATCGTAACTTCTATTTTTGGTTTACATTCCCTGCTCTGTAGATGTAGCCATCATAACTTCATCTTGCTCGATCGTTGATACAAAATTTATAGCCTCGCTACTATGTTGTTCATGCCAATTTTGTACTCCCTGAACATGTTGGTTTGCATGGGACTCGACAGTAGTAAGTCTCGTTGTTTCATTCTAACATGCTCGTTATATTGGTCGTTGCTATGCGGCATGCACTCTTTGTTTGCTTATTGTGCGCATTACAATGATCTTGTTATAACGACGAAATGATGAGTTCCAAATTCTTTGGCAAACAATATTGTAGTGTCTTTGCCTTTCCATTGTTGCTCGTCTTAACTTGTAATGTCTTTGTTTCGGATATAGGTGGTGCATGGACAACTTAAAAGATTGCCGGATCGCTTCATTGTATTGCTAGGTTTAATTACCATTCAATTTCTCTCGGGTTCCGTAATATTTTTTCAAAGCCTTGCGACTGATGTAATATTTAGTTAGTTTTTATATTTCTTTCGCGCATTTTTTCTTTTGTGCTTGTGGTAAGTGAGGCTATCCGACAGAAATCAATGCTGCGTAAATATTCTCAATATCTAAATCACGAATTCCCATCCCTTAAACGGCCCAATTAACCGAAATCACATATGTGCCGGCCCGCAAAATCCTAAAGCGCCTATTATGCCGGCATATAAACAGCAACTAAACGGGCTGGCCCACTTACTTATTGGGCCAGCCCACTTGATTTACGGTGGACCCCACACTCTAATTGGGCCGGCCCACTTGCTTTAAGGTGGACCCCACCCACCACTGGGCCGGCCCACTAACTAGTTGGGCCAGCCCAATTGCTTTTGTGGTGGACCCCACATACTAAATGGGCCGGCCCTTTAAGAGGAAAGTGGGACCCACTGTGTTTTTGGCCCAGCCCACTATCTTGTTGGGCCGGCCCACTTGCTATATGGTGGACCCTACATACTAAAGGGGCCGGCCCTTTAAAAGGAAAGTGGGACCGACCTGTGCTTTTGGCCCGGCCCATATCTTGTTGGGCTGGCCCGCTTGCTACATGGTGGACCCTACATACTAAATGGGCCGGCCCTTTAAGAGGAAAGTGGGACCCACCTGTGTTTTTGGCCCGGCCCACTAGCGTGTTGGGCCGGCCCATTTGCTATATGGTGGACCCCACATACTAAATGGGCCGGCCTTTTAACTGGAAAGTGGGACCCACCTGTGCTTTTGGCCCAGCCCACTATCTTGTTGGGCCGGCCCACTTGCTATATGGTGGACCCCACATACTAACTGGGTCGGCCGTTTAACTGGAAAGTGGGACCCACCTGTGTTTTTGGCCCGGCCCACTTGCTATATGGTGGACCCCACATACTAAATGGGTCGGCCCTTTAACTGGAAAGTGGGACCCACCTGTGTTTTTGGCCCGGCCCACTATCTTGTTGGGCCGGCCCACTTGCTATATGGTGGACCCCACATACTAAATGGGCTGGCCCATTAACAGGAAAGTGGGACCCACCTGTGCTTTTGGCCCGGCCCACTGGCTTGGTGGGCCGGCCCATTTGATCTAATGTGGACCCCACGTACTAAATGGGCCGGCCCGATAGCAGGCAAGTGGGACCCACATGCTAATTGGGCCGGCCCAATAACTTCTTGGGCCGGCCCACTTGCTTTAAGGTGGACCCCACTTGGTAAATGGGCCGGCCCGATAACATGAAAGTGGGTCCCACATGTTTTGTGGGCCGGCCCTTTTGCCCGTTGACCGGTCAAACGAGTGCATTCGGCCCGGCCCACATGCTTAGTGGGCCGGCCCATTAATGTTTTGACTAGTCAACCTTAGAGGTTAGGCCCGGCCCACGTAACTAATGGACCAGCCCAGCTATATAGTTGACCGGTCAAACTAAGTCAGCTGGCCCGGCCCGCAAACTTAATGGGCCGGCCCGCTTAAGACGTGGCAGGCCTCGTGTGGGCCTACCATCTACCACGGGGTTTCAGCGGTTAACGCCGTTAACTGCCAGTTAACGGCGTCTGCCACGTGTCAGTTTGCATGACATCAGCAGTCAACGGGCTCCCGTAAACACTTCTGCAACGATCCGATTTTCCATGGCGGAAGGGCGCCCAAGCGCGACGGACCGAAAAAATCGTCGTAGGACTTTGCCTGACGCAGTTTCGACAACAGAACCCATATCGTCGGGTTAGGCCCATAGGCGACGAAAAATACCCCTTAGCGAACGATTTTGAGACATTGTCTATCAGAACTTTTCTTGTAGTGATCGCCGTTGCTGTCTCCCATGATGAGGAGGGAGTAGTTCTCCCCTGAGACCGAGGGCTCTACCGGTAGCTATGTGGTTCATCTCTCTCTCCCATGGTGTGATCTTTATGTGATCATGAGCTTTGTATTACTATTAATCTATGTGATACTCTAGTGTTGTTATTAAAGTAGTCTATTCCTCCTCCATGATGTAAAGTTGACAGTGTGTGCATCATGTAGTACTTGGCGTAGGTTATGATTGTAATCTCTTGTAGATTATGAAGTTAACTATTACTATGATAGTATTGATGTGATCTATTCCCCCTTTCATAGTTATCGTTGACAGTGTGTATGCTATGTTAGTACTCGGTCTAAATTGCAACGGTCTATTATGCACTCTAGAGGTTACTTTAATATGAACTCCGGATTCACTCCCCACGGTGTGATGGTGACAGTGTGCGCATCGTGTGTGATTCCTTTATGAAGTTGTGGAGCTTGTTTACTCCGGCTTGAGGGTGCTCTTGTAGCCCTACACAATGAATGGTGTTTGTTATCCAACAAGAGAGTGTTTGAGAGTAGCACAAGTGAGAAGAAGTTATTTATTTATTATGTGATCATTGTTGAGAGTGTCCACTAGTGAAAGTATGATCCCTAGGCCTTGTTTCTAAGCATTGAAACACCGTTTCTAACAAGTTCTGCTACATGTTCGCTTGCTGCTATTTTTATTTCAGATTGCAATTACTACTTATAATCATCCATATTACTTGTATTTCACTATCTCTTCGCCGAACTAGTGCACCTATACATCTGACAAGTGTATTAGGTGTGTTGGGGACACAAGAGACTTCTTGTATCTTAATTGCAGGGTTGCTTGAGAGGGATATCTCTCGACCTCTACCTCCCTGAGTTCGATAAACCTTGGGTGATCCACTTAAGGGAAACTTGCTGCTGTTCTACAAACCTCTGCTCTTGGAGGCCCAACACTGTCTACAGGAATAGAAGCGTGCGTAGACATCAAGATATTTTCTGGCGCCGTTGCCGGGGAGGTAAGGTAAAAGGTATTCACATCCTCCGACTACTAAGCTATTTCCTAGCACTGTTGTCGGTTTGTGAGTGCTCGAAGCTATTTCCTTTAGATTCTGCAATTATATCTTTTTGTCTCTTGTTTTTATTTTCACTAGTTAGGCTTAATGGAAAACAACAAAAAAATGAGAGATCTTTATGAACTTTATCTTGAATTAGGACATGATGTGTTTGAATAGAAAATTAAAAAACTTATGGAACTTTATATGCATGCTAATGGCAATGTTATTAGTATGAATGCTTTGAACACCACTGTTGCTAATGGCAATGTTATTAGTATGAATGCTTTGAACACCATTGTTGCTAATGCTATGGAAAATTCTAAGCTTGGGGAAGCTGGTTTTGAGGAGCATGATATTTTTAGTCCCCCAAGTTTTGAGGAGAAAATTTTCTTTGATGATACTTTGCCTCCCATTTATGATGATTATAATGATAGTGGTATTTTGGTGCCACCTACTATGGAGGATAAAGTTTATTATGATTATACCATGCCTGCAATTTATGATAATTACAATGATGGTTGTGATAGTTTTACTCCCACTATTACTAATAAAATTGATTATGCTTATGTGGAGAGTAATGATACTTTTATGCATGTGAATAAGAATGCTTTATGTGTGACAAGGGATTAACTTATCAATGCCTATGGATTGTAGGCTAGGGTTTAGTTAGAAGTAGAGGGCAAGTAGATCTCGAAGGTTTCAGCCGAAAAGTGCTCAACGAATATGAAAACTAGGGTTTGCAGACAATGATTCGATGATCTCTTCGTCCCTCGACTCCCCCTTTATATAGGAGGTGGAGCCGAGGGTTTCGTTTTGTACAAGTTACAGAGTCCGGGACGGTTTCTAACTCATCCCGCCAGATTACAAATAACACTTCCTATTACAACTCTATCTTTTCCTTTAACACATCTTGGGCTTCCGAATCTTCTTATTCCTCGCGTAGTGGGCCTTCAATAAACCCCGGGTACTATATTTGGCAGGCCCATTTGGGATGCCTATGTCAGTAGCCCCCGAGATTTTGCTTGAATCATAGAATCAAGGAAAATCTCTACTGTTTATTTTTACTCGAAAGCTCTAATTCTCATAAAATTCTATATTGTGCAGGGATATTGGTAGTTGGGGCTAGTTCATCTGACGGATCAGGTACTAGTTAACTGCTCTAGTGGCAATCCGCAAAAACCTACTTCAAAATCACGTCCCTGGACATGATCTCGGGATACCGGTGTAAACTTCGACAGGTGCCGCTTAAGGTCTTACCATTCCGTCGAGTCCCAGTCAAATTTATCGAGTACCTAACGCGTCCGTTAGGATTTTTCTTCGTATCTGTTGATACGGATAAAAGTAGCAGAGCGCAGTCTTCGGCGATGCCACGCCCGGCAGAATAGATCTGGGGTCTTACCTTCGCAAATTTTGCGGCATTCAGAAATTGATCGCAACTTTGGCGTTCTGAGAATATATTGTCGAGTGCTTTTCCGGCTGTTGGAATAGCACATTTTATCGAGTCAAATATGACTTATATTGCTCTCCCGATGGGAGTATATGTAGAGTTAATTATAACTCGAAGTATACTCTCTTGCTATTCTATTTTTCCTTTGTTAATTTCATCGGGCACGCGAACAGCGTTCCCGATGGGAGTAGCCCCCGAGACTACAGCCAAGAACTTGTGCTTGGTTGTAGGCTCAACATTTTAGTCCACCTTGTCGCTATATTGCCATTATCTCCCGATATTCTTTCCCTTCTTCTCTTTTTTTTTTTTTATCTATCGGGTGCGCGAACAGCGCTCCCGATGGGAGTAGCCCCCGAGGCTACAGCCAAGAACTTGTGCTTGGTTGTAGGCTCCCACAATTTCTATTTTTGCCATAGTCGAAACTTTACTTTTTTCGAAGTAGCCCCCGAGCATTTGGGCAAAAACTTGTTCTTGACCAAAGGCTCCCGAAGTATGCAAATAACTCATCCTGTCGCCATTTTACTTTTATTTTTCTTGTCGACATATTTTCCCTTGGCAAATTTTTCTTCAACTCTATCAATGGCCGAGTTTTTCCTGCCTTGTGGGTCCATCGTGTCCACCACGTTGACACGTCGTGTAAGTGGGGGACACACGTCCTCGGTGCACGTACGGTAACGCCTATCTCAGTAAAAATACTTTTTTGCCCTTGTAACCAGAAGATCAATTCTCACCACACGATTTCCTCATCCAACGGCTTTCTGCGACCCTCAATTCTTATATAAACCTGTCTTGAACCTCCGTTCATCCCCTTGCTTGCGCCGCTCACCTGTTCCTCTTCGCAAAACTTTCCCTGCGCCCAACTCTCTCTGATTTCCCGCACTCGCATACATTGCTCTGTCCATTGCCGTTGATGCCACCGCGCGCGCGCCGACTCGCCACAAGCACTCCGAATCCGCGATGGCTGCCGAAGATCTTGAGTGGGAGAGATCTAAAATCTCCAATCAAGACGTCAACCCGATGAAAAGGCTTGGCCTTATGAAGAAGGAAGACGCCATCCGCTTTCCCAGCGAAGAAAGCTATCCCAACCCTCCAATGGAGTATCGGGTTAGTTTTGTTGATCATCTCATCCGTGGCCTCTCTCCCCCAATCCATGATTTCCTCCGCGGTCTTCTCTTTGTTTACGGGATTCAGTTGCACCAACTGACTCCCAACTCGATCCTTCATATTTCTATTTTTATCACTCTTTGTGAATGTTTCCTTGGAGTCGCTCCCAATTGGGCTCTTTGGAAGCGCATTTTCTGCCTTCGCCGCAATGGCGCGCACAACGCCACCTACAACATAGGTGGCGTAGTTATCTCGTGTCCGAACCGATGTCGATTATTTCGACGTCAAATTTCCCGACTCTGTCCAAGGATGGCGCAAGAGGTGGCTCTATATACACGAAGAAAGCGCCAATTCCGTGGAACACAACATAGGTCCCTTCGACGGAAACGCGAAGATTCAACGCCGCCACTCCTGGGACGCCGAAGTTTCCGAAGAAGAGAAGAAGGCGACGAAGCTCTTATGTCTCGTATTCATCAGCTCCAAAATACTCGAGGCAAAGAGTTATCTCGGTGTCCAAATCACAGCCTATTTTCTTAGAATTAGAGTGCAGCCTCTTCGGGCTCGCAAAAATCCCCTTTGGACATACTCGGTGCCAATGACGCCAATAGGCTCTCCGGTGATCTTTCCGTGAAGGACTTGGAGAAGCTTATTCGAAGAATTACCTCGCCGAGTAAGAAGGATCCTATTCCTTCCTCCTGTCGCGTGGCACCCTACAACTCCACCAATCCTCTCCCCGAGGTATTTTGTCTTCTCGAATTTTTATCTTGTTCTGAATTTTTCCTGCATCTCATTGTATTAATATCTCGCTATTTTTCCCTTTGTCACTATTTTTTTATAGGATCACCCTACTATGGCTTCCCTTCCTCCTCTTCCTGAGGATGGAGAAGTCGAAGAAATGGGTATAGTTGCCGAAGATGCTCAAGGCTCTTCTGTTCCTGAAAGTGAAGTCGCGGGTTCTCACAAATCTGCGGCTTCTCATGAGAAAGAGGTTGAATCTGAGGCCAGTGAATCGACTGAATCCCTTCCTCCTGCTGTTTCTCCAAAGAACAAAAGGAAAAGGACTGGAAGCCGAGGATTCTGGCATTTCTAAGGCTGAAGAAGTTGTTCCTTCTCATCCGAAGGCAGCTTATGATCCTTATGTTGAGTCCCTCATCAGCTCGTAAGTCAACTTTATCTCTCCTCCCTTCTTTTTTGTACTCGAAATATTTATATTGTCTTGTTTTTTATACTGTCGACTTTTTGTTCACTAGTGATGAGGAAGAAGAAGTACCAGTTACTGACGTAGCTCCTCGGACAAGCACGTCACGTACTGTGCTTGTTTCAGACACGCTAGTTGAAGGAGATGAAACATCGCCTCCCCAAAACGTCGTCACCACTACTCCACCATCGAGCCCCCTTGTCCCTTCGCCAAAAAGGGCAAGGGTTGAAATGATCGTTGAGCCTCCTCCTCAACCGAGCAGCTATTCGTCGCAGCTCTTGGATGATGTAAGTTTATCGAGATCTATCTTTCCTCTTTTTTGCTTTTATGGAACCTTACTTTTTGTAATGCCGAAGTTTTTCCCCTTCTTTTCTTCTTTTTTGACAGCCTATGATCAAGGATCTTATCCGCATCGGGTCCCAATTTATTGGGTACCGCGAGTATGCCAGCAGAGCCGAAGGTAACGACTTTTATACTTGCTGTTTTTCCCTGGTTTTTTACTCCCGCTGCCCGTCGCTATTTTTGATCTTTCTTTTCCACATCTCAACAGAAAAACTTGCGGAGGCTAACCAACGTGCCGAGACACTTGCTCGAAAACTCGAGCAAAGTGAAACGGCTCGTAAGAAGGCTGAGCTTGCCGCTAGCGAAGCTAGAGCTGAAGCCGATGATGCCAAAGCAAAGGCCGCTAGTGTCGAAGAATTGCAGCAAAGGCTCAAAGATGCTGAATCCGCCTTACACGAGCGGAAAACCGCACGAGCTGCACGTGAGCAAGGGGTCATCAAGCGTTTGAAGTCGCAATGTCGACGTACGCTGAGTAATATCCTCAATTTCTTCTATTTTGTTGCATTTCCGTGTCTTGGTTTTCGACTAATATTTTGTCTCGCGTGGCAGCCCAAACAGATCAGGATTTTGATCTCGGAAAATCCCGTCAACGACCCTCTCCTTGACGCACTCTCTCTTTTGGAATTGCATGGGCGCGAAATTCGTGAAGGCGTGGCCAATGCCAGTGCGGGTTTGTCGGCGTTGTTTCCCTACTTCTTTCCGAAGAAAGAGGAACCTTCGACTTTCCTTGACCTTGCCAAGCTTTTCAATCCATCGGAAGATCTTGGGCTGAAGATGCGCCATGAAAATATGAAGGTGGCTGTTGAAAATACTGTTGCTCTGGTTGCTGACAGCCAGCAGACTCTCGACTGGATGAAGGTTGGCGACACCGATCAGATAGAGCAGTCGAGGTGGAAGTCACTGATGAAGGCGGCCAAGCCCAATGCGAAGAAAATCTTGGCGTATCTCGGGATTAAGCCAACTTCGACTCCCAGCTCCTCGAGGCCGGAGGTCTAGTTGCATGCCTCCTTGTTTCTTTTTCTATTTCTTTTGCTCTTGTCGCCATTTTAGCCTTGGCGACAATTACTCACTTAGTCCCCCTGGAGAACTTTCTTTTGTAATACCCATGTAAATTTTCTAGCAAGTAATGAAATTTCCCTTCGTGCTTTTCATTGATCCTGGGCCTTTCTTTTCCAGTTAATATTTGATAACTACTCGACTCCTCCTTGTTCTGCCGCTGCTTCACCTCGCATCTTCCTTCTCGAAGAAAATACTAGTCGACCACAATCTCCTCGAGAGTTCATCAAGCGGACGTTTGTCGGAAGATTTGCAAGAACTTCGACAACAGCTTCAGCCTATGAAGAAACAAACTTTGGCCATGATGGAACAATCTCGAAAAGCCTCTGAAGGAGAAAAACTTGCTCTTCATCAAGCCGAAGAAGCTGTGGCTGCTAGGGATGCTGCTGTACTGGAAGCGAAGGGAGCCACAACCCGAGAAAATAGTATGCTTGAGCTAATGCTAGAAGCTAGCACAGATATGCTAGGTACGTTTTTGCTTTCTTTTGATGCCTCTTCTTTATCTTGCTGTGCCTTTCTTCCAATTTCTTGCCCTGTCGCTTTTAACAGGCTCAGTTCTTGATTCTGCTGCCGAAGATCAGAGAGTGAATGAGAGGACAAATCTTCTTGTTAATCTCTCCCTTAATCATGGGTGTTTGTTCTGGGCCACTCCTGAACGTACCCAACAAATTGTTAGGTTCCAAGATCGTGCTTGCCAGGTGCGCGATTTTCTCAGCTTTTGCACGTCGACATTAACCCTTGTCTATAGGAATCTGTTTCCGCGAAACGAGGTTCCAAAAACTCTTCCCGAATTATTGGAAGTATTCAGAGATGCTCCTCGCATCCATAACTTTGTGCGGGCTCAACTCACTGCTGGAGCGAGATTTGCCATGATTATGATAAACATTTGTTACCCAAAGTTGGACCTGACGAAGATTGTTGCTGGTTGCCTGGCCAAGAAAACGCGTCGAAAGAATGATATTGACTCAATCGATGCCATGGTAGCTCCAGTGGCCGAGTCGATGATAGATGAACTTCTTCGGATGGACTCCGAATTCTTTACCAAGGGTTCTTATGCTGAACACAAAACAACCAGGGGTTTATCGGTAGATACTATCTTGGGATTTCATTGACTTGTATCATGTTAGAAATCTTGTATCTCATATTTCCGAAGGAACTCATTGTATGTTGCTGAGGTCCTCTATGTTGTTGAAGCCCCCGAGCCTGAAGATTGCACTATTTTTCCTTCCTTGAAATCTATTTTTCCTGCTGGAATAAGACATCTTTGTTTGTCCTTTGGGTAGATTGCCCATTTTTGAGTATCGTTGATGTCGAAGTTCTATATTTGCATGGCGAGGTTTTTAAACCAAGGCACTTATGTTTTTTGATGTGTACGCTATATTTATGATTGCTGTCTCCCGATTTTTTATATTTGGCGAGGTATTAATGTACCAAGGCGAAATATTTCAGTGAATCTATATTGTATGTATTTTGAGGCTTGGGCGTTTGAGCCCCGAGCGTGTCGAAAAATAAGAAGTATATCTCCACTATCTTTATTATATTGTAGCACCACGAGCCCGCCTCATTAAAAACCTTTCCCGGCCCCACTCGGTGCCCCGAAAAAGGAAAAGAGTGCGTCCGAAAACTCGTGGGCGTTTCAGTACATTGAAGTTTTTACAAGGACTATATTTTAGCTCTAGGCGTAGAACCGCCTGAGTTGCGCCACGTTCCAGGGGTTTTGCTCCTCCACACCTGTCTTCTTGTCCCTTATTCTGTATGCTCCTCCTCCAATTACTTCCGTGACGATGTAGGGACCAAGCCATGGTGACTCGAGTTTTTCATGACTTTTTTGCGTGAGCCGTAGAACTAAGTCCCCCACTTGAAAAGATCTTGGCCGCAAACGTCGACCGTGATAATTTTTCAAGTCCTGTTGATATTTGGTGACCCTTGATAATACTTCGTCTCGAGCCTCGTCGAGTGCATCTACATCGTCTTCCAATGCTGTCTTTGACGCTTCTTCGTCATATGCTGTGACTCTAGGGGAGTCGTGCTCTATTTCTATTGGAAGTATCGCTTCCGCACCATGGACTAGAAAGAACGGGGTTTCTTGTGTCGCCGTATTTGGTGTTGTTCGGATGCTCCACAAGCACACTTGGTAATTCTTCGGGCCGGGTATGTCGAGCTTTTTCTAAAGGTCCCAACGAGACGTTTCTTGATGCCATTGCAGATTATGCCATTGGCTTTCTCGACTTGCCCATTGGTTTGAGGATGTGCAACTGACGCAAAGTTCAGCTTGATACCCACCTCTTTGCAATAGTCTTTGAATTCATTGGATGTGAAGTTGCTGCCGTTGTCTGTGACGATGCTGTGGGGCACTCCAAACCTGAAGACGAGGCTTTGTATGAATTTTACTGCAGATGCTCCGTCTGGTGAGTTTATCGGCTTCGCTTCTATCCACTTTGTAAATTTGTCGACAGCTACTAGCATGTACTCCTTTCCTCCTGGCCATGATTTGTGTAACTTGCCCACCATATCGAGTCCCCATTGTGCAAAGGGCCACGACAAAGGTATTGGTGCTAGCTCGCTGCTCGGAGAGTGAGGTTTTGCGGCAAACCTTTGACACGCGTCGCAAGTTCGTACTATGTCCTTAGCATCCTCAATTGCCGTTAACCAATAGAATCCTGCCCGAAAAACCTTGGCTGCGATAGCTCGACTACTTGCGTGGTGGCCACATATTCCTTCGTGTACATCCTTCAGAATTATTCTTCCTTCTTCAGGTGTGACGCACCTTTGCAAGACGCCCGAGATACTTCTCTTATATAATTCTCCCTTAACCACTGTGAAAGCTTTGGAGCGTCGAATTACTCGCCTTGCTTCGACTGGATCGTCGGGTATTTCTTTCCTGAGTATATATGATATGTATGGCTGCATCCATGGTATCTGTATTACCATGACCAGGTCTTGCTCTTCTTCTTCTTCCTCTTGCTTCTCCTTGGTAGCCCCCGAGGGTTTCTTCTCCTTCTTTTTTGATTTTATCGACTCAGTGGATCTCTCTCGTTATCTCTTCCCAAAATACACCTGGTGGGACCTGCAAGGCATCGCGACCCGATGTTTGCAAGAACGTCGGCTTCGTCGTTGCTCAATCTACTAATGTGATTTACTTCGCATCCATCGAATAACTTCTCGAGCTCGTTGTATACCTCCTTGTATGCCATCATGCTATCATTGACTGCGTCACATTGGTTCATAACTTGCTGAGCTACCAACTGTGAATCGCCAAAGATTTTTAGCCGAGTTGCTCCACAGTGCTTTCGCCATCTTCATCCCGTGTATGAGAGCCTCATATTCTGCTTCATTGTTAGATGCGTTAGGGAATGTCATCCGAAGGATGTACTTCAACTTGTCGCCTTCAGGTGATATGAGTACTACTCCTGCGCCAGCCCCTTCTAGTCTCTTGGACCCATCAAAATTCATAGTCCAGGTTCTCGATAAATCTGGGGGTCCTGTATTTTGCAACTCCATCCACTCTGCGATGAAGTCCGGTAGTATTTGCGACTTTATTGCTTTTCTTTTTTATACGTGATGTCCCGAGGGGAAAGTTCTATTCCCCAAAGGGAGACACGACCCGTAGCTCTCGGGTTGTTCAAGTATATTTGACAAAGGAGCTTCATTGACCACTATGATCGGGTGTGCCGAAAAATAGTGGCGCAATTTTCGTGCTGTCGTGAACACTCCATATGCTAGCTTTTGGTACTGAGGGTACCTTTGTTTTGAGGGCGACAAGACTTCGCTCACGAAGTATACCGGTCGCTGTACTCCATGGATTTTCCCTTCTTCTTCTCTTTCGACAACTAACACCGTGCTAACCACTTGGGGTGTGGCTGCAATATACAGCAGGAGAGGTTCCTTTTCCTTTGGAGCCACCAGGATTGGTGGTGTCGATATTTTTCGCTTCGGATCCTCGAAAGCTCGATCGGCTTCTTCGTTCCACTGGAATTTATCTCCTTGCTTTATCAGCGCATAAAATGGTAACGCTTTTTCTCCTAACTCCGGCGACGAATCTGCTCAAAGCTGCGACTCGCCCGATTAGCTCGTCTGTATTTCTTTCAACTTCGTTGGCTTTCTCATTGTTAATATGGCTTGTATTTTATCGGGATTTGCTTCAATCCCTCTTGCTGAAACTAGAAACCCCAGAAGTTCTCCCGCTGGGACGCCAAAAGAACACTTCGTCGGGTTCAGCTTGAGGCAGAATTTGTCGAGGTTGTCGAAAGTTTCTTTGAGATCCTCGATCAGCGTTGTCCCCTTTTTTGATGTTATGACGACATCATCGATGTATACTTGCACATTTTTCCCGATCCGTGTTGCTAAACACTTCGCATCATCCTTCGATATGTTGCTCCCGCATTTTTTAGACCGAAGGGCATTGTCTTGTAACAAAACACGCCGTAAGGTGTAATAAACGCTGTTTTGGCTTCATCATCTTCTTTTAATCTGATCTGGTTATAACCGGAGTATGCATCCAAAAAGGAAAGACGTTCACAGCCTGCTGTGGAGTCGATGATTTGATCGATCCTTGGGAGGGGAAAGTGATCCTTAGGGCAATGTTTGTTGAGACACGTGAAGTCGACGCACATGCGAAGGACTGTCGTGTTTTTCTTCGGCACCATCACTGGGTTAGCTACCCATGTGGCTTCTGTAGATATCTCTCTGATGAAACCAGCTTCCTCTAGTCGATTTATTTCTGATAGCATGGATTTGCGGTTTGGTTCCGAAAAACGCCGCAAAGGTTGTCTGATTGGTTTCGCTGTTGGATCCAAATTTAGGTGGTGCTCGGCAAGTTCCCTGGGTACTCCTGGCATGTCAGCTGGACACCATGCGAAGATTTTCCAGTTCTCACGGAGGAACTCGACGAGCGCGCTTTCCTATGAGATATCCATGTTGTTTGCAATGGATGTCGTCTTTTTTGGATCTGTCGGGTGAATCTGCACCTCCTTAGAATTTTTCTCTGTGTTGAAAGTTGATTCTTTGTTTGGCCTTCCAACGTCTGGCAATACGTCGTAATCGGTCATGCTTTTCGACGCCAAGTATTCAGCTTGCATCCCGAAGGTTTCTGATAACCGATGGAAATCCTTGTCGCACTTATCACCTAAGGCGAAACTCCCTTTGACCGTGATTGGTCCCTTGGGTCCAGGCAATCTCCATAACAGGTATGTATAGTGTGGTACTGCCATAAATCTAGCATATGCTGGTCGTCCCAACAAAGCGTGGTATTGCGATGGAAAATCCACGACTTCAAACTCCAGTTTCTCGATTCTATAGTTTTCTCGGGTTCCAAACTGAACGTCGAGGTTGATCTTCCCCAATGGGTAACTTGGTTTTTCTGGTGTGATGCCGTGGAACCTTGTGTCTGTTGGCTTCAGGTTTGCAAAGGATATGTTCATCTTCCTCAATGTATCTGCATACATAAGGTTTAAGCTGCTGCCACCGTCTATGAATACTCGAGAAACATCAAAACCCGCAATAACCGCTGGCAGAATAAGTGCTGACTGCCCTGGTCGAGGAACTTGCTGCGGATGATCTGCTATTGTGAAGCCGATATCTTGTCCTGACCAATTAAGGTACTCAACTGTTGGTGGAGGCATTTTTTCTGCCATAAACACCTGTCGTGAGATTACTTTTTGAGCTCTATTGGATGGCCTTCCCTTCTGAATCATCGACACTGCTCCGTTGGAGTTAGGATCAACATAGGGTGGTGGTGCAGGTGCTGCCGCTATTCTGAGCTGGTGTCGATTGTCCTCTGTAATCGCGGGAGGTGGCGGTAGATGAACTTCGCTCCTAGGCTCCCGAGGGTTTCTCTGTGCTGCTCGTGCGTGAGCGTTTTCTGCACATCTGAACATTGCTTGGAAATTTCGACAATCATTCTGCAGGTGTCCTGACTGTCTTTTCCCATTGCTATCGAGGAAAAAATGCATCTGGCACGGTCCATTTAACATTTCTTCGGGAGACACAAAAGGTCGTGGAAACCTTGGCCCACTACTTTGCCTGTTGCGGGAGTCATCCCTATTATCACTTCGCTGCTCATTGCTTCTCTGATAATCGTCTCTGTTGCTTCCGCCTGTATTTGCCCGAAATCCTGCCGAAATTTGCCCTGGGGCGTCATAAGTTGGATACTGCCGAGGAAATCGTCGCCTCGACTGATAACTTCGACCACGGTCTTCTTCTGGCGATCTGTGTCGTTTATTGTGGACAGCGTCTTCTCCGTCTGCCCATCTATTTGCTATCTCCATCAACGCGGATACTGTTTTTGGATTGGTCCTTCCCAAATCCTCGACAAAATCTCCACGCCTAATTCCTGCGACAAACGCATCTATTGCTCTTTCGTCAGATATATTTTCTGCCGAGTTTTTTATGATGTTCCACCTTTGGATATATTTTCTCATTGATTCATCTCGGCTTTTGTCGACATGCCCTCAGCTCTTCTAACGACGCAGGTTTTTTGCACGTGGACCTGAAGTTCTTGACGAATACGTCCTCGAAACTTTCCCAGTTGTCGATGGATCCTGGCGGAAGTTTTTTGATCCAAGATCGTGCGGCTCCACTTAAGTGCACCTGAATACTTTGCATCGCTGTTGCTCTAGTTCCTCCGAGTTAGCTTCACCGTCTCAAGGTAATCAATTAACCGGTCCTCCGGATCTTGCAGGCCGTCGAACTTTTTGAAGTGGTCGGGTAACTTGAATCCTGAGGGGACTCGAGTTTTTCGGACTCTTCTCGTGAAGCACGGTAGACCGCACATATCCTCGTCATTAAGCTCTGGGGACTGCCGATGATCTCTTCTGCTTTGCCTCGCTCTATCGACCCTCGCTTGTACTCCTGTGTCTCTTGCTCCACTTGGTCCTTCCGGAGCTGCCGCCGTTGCTGCCGCAGGTCGTGGACTATTTTGCCTTGCCGCTCCTTCGGGAGGCGTTGCTACGAACGCCGTCCCCATAGCTCCAACCCCTGCCAATGCCATGTTGTATAATGTTTCCCTTGGGTCTCCCGGGGGTGGCCTGGATGCAAGGATGTAAGCTTGTGTCGCCATATACCCAGCTTCTGGTGTCTTAGGGATAATATTTCCCCTTGTATCTATCGACATGAAAGACATGTCGAGGTTTTGAACCAAGAACTCTCTTTCTGCTTCGGGTATGTGTTGTAACCTTGATCTTCCTCTGTTCCGAGCCTCCCTGTGGCTATCACCCGAAACTCTAGATTGTCCACTTAGATCTGCCCTTCTCCCGCCGGATGCGTAAGCTGCCTCCTTTCTCCTGTTCAACTCAGCTGTCTGTTTTTCTATTTCTCGGGCAGTTCGTGCGAGCATATATTGATAAGCTTGCAGCTCTTGAGCTGTAGCTGTTGTCGTCATTGGTTCTGAACCATCTATGGCTTTTGCCGCTCTATCCCAGGCTGCCTGTGGAAGTTGGACTCTGATGCGTGGTGTGGGCCCGACATATTTAGTGCCCATACCTCTCCTTAGATCTGAGGGATCGACAAAAGGATTTCCCAACTCGTCGAAAGCCTCCGATGTTTCCTCTTGATTTTCGATAGCATAAATCTGATGATATTTTGTACTCAGATCTATGTTGGGTTCGGTGACATCATTGTTGAGATTGATGAAGACCTTGCCCACTGTGAGAGATTTGTCGATGAAGTCGTAACTGTCGACATCGCTTGAGCCATCGCTTATATATGAGTCCGCGGATGACTCAAACGATGCGTTGTCGAAGATCTTGGCGAGTTTTTCTCTTGCTCTGATGCCGACGTAACGTGTTGCCGAAGTTTCTTCTTCTGACTCAGTTGACGATGCATAGCTTGAAAAATCAGAATCGACCGCCGACGATCCCGACGAAATCGGAATTTCGACACGATACGATCCTTCCTTCTCGACGCGAAAGTGGAACCTTCCGAACGTCATCTCCAAGGGCTCCGCCACATACGCATATGCATCCAAACGGGAGGGTGGGTGAGGAACAAAATCAACAAGACCAGCAGCGATCTGTTTACCTCGATCCATAGTGTTGCTTCCGGTTGACGATGTCGAAGATCTTGAACGTGCCATCGAGATCAGATCCTTACGCCTCTAATTCCCACAGACGGCGCCAATTGACAAGGGATTAACTTATCAATGCCTATGGATTGTAGGCTAGGGTTTAGTTAGAAGTAGAGGGCAAGTAGATCTCGAAGGTTTCAGCCGAAAAGTGCTCGACGAATATGAAAACTAGGGTTTGCAGACAATGATTCGATGATCTCTTCGTCCCTCGACTCCCCCTTTATATAGGAGGTGGAGCCGAGGGTTTCGTTTTGTACAAGTTACCGAGTCCGGGACGGTTTCTAACTCATCCCGCCAGATTACAAATAACACTTCCTATTACAACTCTATCTTTTCCTTTAACACATCTTGGGCTTCCGAATCTTCTTATTCCTCGCGTAGTGGGCCTTCAATAAACCCCGGGTACTATATTTGGCAGGCCCATTTGGGATGCCTATGTCAATGTGATAGTTATATTGTTGAGTTTGTTCATGATGCTACTGAAAGTTATTATGAGAGAGGGAAACATGGTTATATGCATCTTAATAATATTAAGTTTCCCCTCTTTTTGTTGAAAATTTTGAAGTTGCAGTTGCTTTGTCTTTCTATGATAGTAGCTTCATGCTTCAATAACTTGTTTATTTACAAGATTCCTTTTCATAGGAAGTGGGTTAGACTTAAAAGTGTTTCTTATTTGCTTTTGATGCTCTCTATTGCTTCAAATCTTATTTCTTGCGAGAGCATCATTAAAATTACTGAGCCCATCTTAATGGCTATAAAGAAAGCACTTCTTGGGAGATAACCCATGTTTTTATTTTGTTACTGTTTTGTTGTGTCTTGGAAGTTGTTACTACTGTAGCAACCTCTCCTTATCATGTTGTTGTGCCAAGTAAAGTCTTTGATAGAAAAGTTGATACTAGATTTGGATTCCTGCGCAGAAACAGATTTTTACCTGTTACGAATTTGAGTAGATCTCTCTGTAGGAACCTCGTAAAATGCTGAAAAAATTCATGCGTGATCCTCAGATATGTACGCAACTTTCATTCAATTCGAGCTTTTTCATATGGGCCTGTTAAGTGCCTCGGAAAAATTCGTCTTTACGGACTGTTCTGTTTTGACAGATTCTGCCTTTTATTTCGCATTGCCTCTTTTACTGTGTTTGAGTGGATTTCTCTGCTCCATTAAATTTCAGTAACCTTGGGTAATGTCCAGAAGTGTTAAGAATGATTGTGTCCTCTCTGAACATGTGAATTTTTGATTATGCACTAACCCTCTAATGAGATTGCTATGAGTTTGGTGTGGAGGAAGTTTTCAAGGATCAAGAGAGGAGGATGATAAGATATGATCAAGAAGAGTGAAAAGTCTAAGCTTGGGGATGCCCCCGTGGTTCATCCCTGCATATTTCAACAAGACTCAAGCATCTAAGGTTGGGGATGCCCAAGGCATCCCCTTCTTCATCAACAACTTATCAGGTCACCTCTAGTGAAACTATATTTTTATTCTGTCACATCATATGTGCTTTACTTGGAGCGTCTGTGTGCTTTTATTTTTGTTTGTGTTTGAATAAATTCGGATCCTAGCAATCCTTGTGTGGGACAGAGACACTCTCCGCTTTTTCATTTGAACACTTGTGTTCTTCGTTTTACTTTAATATTCATGGCGAAAGCTGAAAGCCGCAGCATTAATACTTATTGTTGTTTGGTTGGAAACAGAAAATGCTTCATATTGTCTTGAATAATTTGATACTTGGCAATTGTTTTGAGCTCTCATAGATCATGTTTAAGCTCTTGCATCATGTAGTTTAAATCTATTAGTGGAGAACTACCGTAGAACTTGTTGAAATTTGGATTGCATGATTGATCTCTCTAAGGTCTAGATATTTCTGGTAAAAGTGTTTGAACAACAAGGAAGACAATGTAGAGTCTTATAATGCTTGCAATATGTTCTTGTGTAAGTTTTTGTTGTACCGGTTCCTACTTGTGTTTGCTTCAAACAACCTTGCTAGCCAAAACCTTGTACTGAGAGGAAATGCTTCTCGTGCATCCAAATCCATGAGCCAAAACCTATGCCATTTGTGTCCACCATAACTACCTACTACGTGGTATTTTTCTGCCATTCCAAGTAAATTGCTTGCGTGCTACCTTTAAAAATTTTCATTCCTTGTCTTTGCAATACATAGCTCATGGGAAAGTAGCCTAAAAACTATTGTGGTAATGAATATGTCGCTTATGTATCTTAGTTCTTATAAGTTGCTTGTTGAGCGGTAAACATGTTACTAGGGACGCCATCAACTTTTTACACCTTTGTTGAATATCATGTGAGTTGCTATGCATGTTCGTCTTGTCTTAAGTAAGGGAGATTTCTCATGATTAAATGGTTTGAGTATGCATATTGTTAGAGAAGAACATCGGGCCGCCAACCAAAGCCATCCATCATGGTGGAAGCTTCAGCTTGGACATTAATCCTCAAATCTCTTATGAGAATATTATCTGTTGTTGAATGCTTAAAGCATTAAAAAGAGGAGTCCATTATCTGTTTTCTATGTTGTCCCGGTATGGATGTCCTCAAGTTGAGATCTATCAAAATCGAGAAATCAAATGCGATTTATCTCCTTGGACCTTTGTACAGGTGGCATAGAGGTACCCCTTTGTGACACTTGGTTGAAACATATGTAATGCAATGATAATCCATGGAAATCCGAGCTAATTAGGACAAGGTGCGGGCACTATTGGTATTCGATGCATGAGGCTTGCAACTTATAGGAGGTTTTATGCATAACACATATGAATTATTACTACCGTTGAAAAAATTGTTTCCATGTTTTCAAAATAAAAAGCTCTAGCACATGAGTAATCCCTGCTTCCCTCTGCGAAGGGCCTTTCTTTTACTTTATGTTGAGTCAGTTTACCTACTTCTTTCTATCTTAGAAGCAAACACTTGTGTCAACTGTGTGCATTGATTCTTACATGTTTACTTATTGCACATGTTATATTGCTTTATGTTGACAACTATCCATGAGATATACATGTTACAAGTTGAAAGCAATTGCTGAAACTTAAATCATCCTTTGTGTTTCTTCAAAACCTTCTATTAAGAATTTATTGCTTTATGAGTTAACTCTTATGCAAGACTTTTTTATACTTGTCTTGAAAGTACTATTCATAAAAAGTCTTTGCTATATCATTCAGTTGTTTAGTCATCATCTAGACCATTGTTTCGAATCACTTCATTCATCTCATATGCTTTACAATAGTATTGATCAAGATTATGATAGTAGCATGTCACTTCAGAAATTATCCTTGTTATCGTTTACCTACTCGAGGGCGAGTAGGAACTAAGCTTGGGGATGCTTGATACGTCTCAAACGTATCTATAATTTCTTATGTTCCATGCTAGTTTTATGACAATACTCACATGTTTTACATACACTTTATATCATTTTGATGCATTTTCCGGTACTAACCTATTAACAAGATGCCGAAGCGCCAGTTCTCGTTTTCTCGCTGTTTTTGGTTTCAGTAAATCCTACACAGGAAATATTCTCGGAATTGGACGAAACAAAAGCCCACGGCCCTATTTTCCACGGAGGGTTCCAGAACATCGAAGGAGAGTCGGAGGCGGCCAGCAGGGGACCCACACCATAGGGGGGCGCGGGCACACCCCTGGCCGCGCCGCCATGTGGTGTGGGCACCCCCTGGCTCCTCCGAGGTCGCCCTTCCGCCTATATATTCTCCCCATCGCGAAAACCCTAAAGCAACCAGTCATATTCCATGAAGAGTTCCGTAGCCGCTGCCATCGCGAAGCCAAGTTCGGGGGACAGAAGTCTCTGTTCCGGCACGCCGTCGGGACGGGGAATTGCCCCCGGAGTCATCTCCATCGACACCACCGCCATCTTCACCGCCGTTGCTGTCTCCCATGATGAGGAGGGAGTAGTTCTCCCCCGAGGCTGAGGGCTCTACCGGTAGCAATGTGGTTCATCTCTCTCTCCCATGGTGTGATCTTTATGTGATCATGAGCTTTGTATCACTATTAATCTATGTGCTACTCTAGTGATGTTATTAAAGTAGTCTATTCCTCCTCCATGATGTAAAGTTGACAGTGTGTGCATCATGTAGTACTTGGCGTAGGCTATGATTGTAATCTCTTGTAGATTATGAAGTTAACTATTACTATGATAGTATTGATGTGATCTATTCCCCTTTCATAGCTATCGTTGACAGTGTGTATGCTATGTTAGTACTCGGTCTAAATTGCAACGGTCTCTTATGCACTCTAGAGGTTACTTTAATATGAACTCCGGATTCACTCTCCACGGTGTGATGGTGACAGTGTGCGCATCGTGTGTGATTCCTTTATGAAGTTGTGGAGCTTGTTTACTCCGGCTTGAGGGTGCTCTTGTAGCCCTACACAATGAATGGTGTTTGTTATCCAACAAGAGAGTGTTTGAGAGTAGCACAAATGAGAAGAAGTTATTTATTTATTATGTGATCATTGTTGAGAGTGTCCACTAGTGAAAGTATGATCCCTAGGCCTTGTTTCTAAGCACTGAAATACCATTTCCAACAAGTTCTGGTACATGTTCGTTTGCTGCTATTTTTATTTCAGATTGCAATTACTACTTATAATCATCCATATTACTTGTATTTCACTATCTTTTCGCCGAACTAGTGCACCTATACATATGACAAGTGTATTAGGTGTGTTGGGGACACAAGAGACTTCTTGTATCTTAATTGCAGGGTTGCTTGAGAGGGATATCTCTGATCTCTACCTCCCTGAGTTCGATAAACCTTGGGTGATCCACTTAAGCGAAACTTGCTGCTGTTCTACAAACCTCTGCTCTTGGAGGTCCAACACTGTCTACAGGAATAGAAGCGTGCGTAGACATCAGAGGCCATCTGCTACACAGTGCTGGAGCTCACAGTTGCTACTCCACCAAGTGGTTCGTCCCCGGTGGTGTAGTCGCGGCCGGCGCTGGTAGTTCTTCGTCGGACTGGAGAGCGCCGCGAGCTACTTTCTCTCTGACCTCGGCGTGCTTCGCCTTGAGGTCTCCGGCGACTGGTGGAGAAGAAGACCAAGCACCTGATTGCTTTTCTCTATTTCTTGCTAGGGTCTTTACTGCAATGTTCAATTCCTTTTCTTCAAATTTCCGGTTTTTCAGGGCTAGAGATGCAAAAGGGCATTGTTGTAAATCTTGTACTGTATACCTCATTGGTGGGTACGCTCATTGGTTTGTGAACCTGCATCGAGTCAATATATATTCTCAACCATATATTTAGTGGAAATATATTTTCGTACCTTACACGGATGAGTGTGGGTGTATCTGTCATCGTCCGTTTTGCTTTGAGATTCGAATAAAACTACGAGAGAGAGTCACCTGCAACGATGAGCAAGAATCCCGAGGAATAAATCGGCGGTACAGAACACACCGACACCCATGGCGTATGTATAAAATCAACTCTCAGAAATAATTAAATTTGTATTCGATATGCTTAGGTGTTACTTGATCTCAGAAATTGAGGATAATAATTTTAGGTAGTACATTAATTACCAAGTGCACAACCAAATTCTGGACATGTAAAACATAGAGTTAATTACTGTCGGATCCGATGAATTGATAAGGACAAGGGTTGATTTACGAATGATTTAGGTAGTACCGTTTCAACCATGTAACGTGCAGAAGTGTATTTTACATAGCGACGTAGTTGACATTAGCTAATTAATATAGAAATGAAATCCTGGAACTGTATCTTTTGAAGTCTATAGAAAAGGAATCTTCAATTAAATTATGCTCTCCTTGGATCGATATTCTAGCTAGCTCGTATACATAAGTATGCCCCTATATGCCTCAATTATGTAGTAGCATCGATCTATCATCTGAACACTTGCTCTTGAAATGGATCATTTGCTTATAGTGGTAGCGCTCATTGTCACGGCCTCGTCTATAGGAATCCATCTTGTGACCAGAGCAAAGAAACCATGTCTGGCGAACTTGCCCCCGGGATCCTTTGGTCTGCCGGTGATTGGCCAGACCGTCAGCATCATCCGCGCTATGCGCGGAAACACCACTGATCGGTGGATCCGGGACCGGGTCCAGAGATACGGCCCGGTTTCGAAACTATCGCTTTTCAGCATGCCGACGGTTCTTCTGGCGGGCCCGGCGGCCAACAAGTTCATGTTCTTCAGCAGCTTGCTGCCGGTGATGCAAATCCAATCGACCAAGCGTATCATCGGGGAGAAGAGCCTCCTGAGCATCCACGGCGACGATCACCGGCGCATTCGTGGCGCGCTAATGGAGTTCCTCAAGCCTGACATGCTCAAGCTGTACATTTCCAGGATCGACGCCGAGGTGAGGCACCACCTAGAGGAGAACTGGGCCGGTCGCACGGCCGTCACCGTGCTGCCGCTGATGAAGCGTCTGACGTTGGGTATCATCTCATCACTACTGTTTGGCCTTGAGAGGGGTGCCGTACGGGACGCCCTCGCCGTTGACTTCACATGCATACTTGAAGGCGCGTTGGCGATCCCGGTGAACCTGCCATTCACGGCTTTCAGCCGGAGCATCAAGGCTAGGCGAAGGGCTGAACGTCTCCTCAAGGGGATCATGCGAGAGAAGAAGGCTCTGCTGGAGCAGGGAAAGGCCTCGCCAAACAATGACCTCATCAGCCGTCTGGTCAGCATGACAGACGACCATGGCGAGCAGCTCTTGAGCAGCGACGAGATCATCGACAATTGCATCCTCGCCTTGATTGCCGGCCATGACACGACCTCCATACTCATGACGTTCATGGTCCGACACCTCGCCAATGATCCGGCCACCCTCGCAGCTATGGTGCAAGGTAAGTGACAACTAACCTGCCATGGGCATGTTGTGGGTTTATTTTCTTTTCATGCTTTACCTTTTGCGGACAGTCAATTTATTTTCATGCTTTACCTTTTGCGGACAGTCAATCATGTGTTGTGTGTTTATGGACACAGAGCATGAAGAGATTGCAAAGGACAAGGCAGATGGGGAAGCTCTAACCTGGGAAGACCTATCGAAAATGAAGTTCACATGGCGAGTCGCACAGGAGACACTTCGCATCGTCCCTCCAGTCGTCGGGGGCTTCAGAACAGCACTCGAAGACATCGAGTTCGACGGCTACCTCATTCCAAAAGGATGGCAGGTCAATCATAATCTCTGACGTCTACTCAGCTTGTAACTGAAACACCAATTTGCAGCAAAAAGATGATGCAACTTTTATCGTGTTTTCAGGTGTTTTGGACGGCAAATGAAACACACATGGACCCCAGCATTTTCCACGATCCGGCAAAGTTTGACCCCTCCCGTTTCGAGAACGCGTTGGCGTCAGCGCCACCATGCTCCTTCGTCGCCTTTGGTGGCGGCCCTAGAATATGCCCCGGTAGGGAGTTTGCTAAGATCGAAATATTGGTGACCATGCATAACCTGGTGAGACACTTCAGATGGAAGCTCTGCTACAAGGAGAATACCTTCATCAGGGACCCCATGCCATCGCCTCTACATGGCCTGCCGATACAACTGGAGCACATGACCTCCCTTTGAAGTTTGAACGTGAAAAAGTACACATCAGTCGGTGTCCCTTACTGAATCATGTTTATACCATTGTATTTGTATGTGCTGTAAAAGTAGTACCTAGTCATGAGGGAGTTGTATTCCTGCGCCTTGCATGCGTCTCTGTGTGCCTCTACGTGTGCACGATCTCCCTTGTCACATGTACTTATACTTAGATTGGTAATGAATAAAACTACATGGATTATTTCTCTTATTAGTATCAAAGCGGGCGCTCCTCCCTCTCTCATGGCCAACACCAATACGCGCACGCCTACCTGGCTACCTCCTCTAGTTCAGCTCCTCCTACCCTATATAGTATACTAGTTGATACCCCGCGTGTGTTGCGGCGGTCATCATACATGATTTTCTTGTATGCAAAAGATGGCATGAAATTGTCTATGAAAATATGATGAGAATATGTAACATTGATGGAAACACATCCATATTCGACCAATAAGCATTTGTAAGAGCAAGTAAGACAAAAAAAAATTATCTCACTTATATCTGAGTATCATACATCGATCAAAGCAAGATAATTACTTAAGTTAGCTAATGTAGAAGCTTGCATAGCACTGATCATTACACCGAATTCCTTTAAATTAAGACATTTGCATACAATGGAAAGAATAAATTTGACACACCGAATTATTTTTTCAGTCACAATGGCTGAATGAAAGCACTATATATTAGTAACAACGGATGCAAAGCAAGATAAAGTTAAGAAAACAAATCCTAGTATGCTAGATATATATAGGAAGTCATTCTTAAATGAGCAAATCTCTTAAAACATACTTAGATGAAGAGCCAAGTTTCATTAGTGAGGCAACTAAAGATACAAAAGCTTGTCTCTGTACATACCAAAACTCATGAAGCCAAGGCCTCTTACGTTGCAGATTTGAATTTTTTTTGAAACAGATTTGAATTAGATGCATACATTACAGTCATTCTGCATTTTTTCGATAAAGAGAATATATTAATATCAAAAGATACCAATTACACCCAACCTCTGCAACAACGTCCCACCCTAATGGCAGTACGGATGCACACAGCCAAAAAATAGAAAAGAAAACTAAAAAATAAAAGTCCCGGTACAGCCTTCTAGACCTAGCAACAGCAATACAACCACCACCGTGACAACACCTGAAGTACAGACTCTCCAAAAGCGACGCCTCCAAGAAGGAAATAATGCACCAGCGCCGTCGTCGTCCGACCAAAGGTCTTAGGATTTCTCCCTGAAGATAGTCCCCACTCTCAAAACAATGCCTCCAACAAGAACATTGCCACGCACAACCAGTTAAGGCCAGACCTTGGGTTTTCACCATGAGAGGTAAGACTCCGAACTTCCCCTGTGCTGCCGCCCCCACATGCATACCACTGCGGCAAGCCCAGAACGCCAAGCAGATCCCTCAGCATCACGTTGACTCGAACCTCTTTTAGTCAGTCCACCAATCCGGCCTTCATGATATTCCTTCTTCTGACTTCACCATGGACCAAAAAGTCACCAGATGTCAACACAGAATATAGCTTCGCGGCGCTCCCTCCGGAACCAAACGATCGGAATAAAAACATGGCTGCGCGCGACCGAATACCACCCGATCCAGCAAACTGCAGGCAAAATATGCACTGTTCCATTTGCCAGCGGAGCTTTCCGGAACTCATCTCTCCAGCCAGATCAAAGCAGACCGACCTCCGGTAGATCTTCATCTTCGCTTGCGAGAAACCCGAGGACCGCCACCAAAAACAAAGCAAGACCAGCAGCCCCCACGCCGCCAGTCCCTCCTGCCGGATCACCAGGGAAGAAGACGGCGGCGCGGATCATGCGTACCACCGCTGAACCGTCACCGGGGGCGGAGGCCGCCACCGCTCCACCGAATCCTCCATGGCTACCGACGGAGAGCATCAGGCCCCGGCCAAGTAGCCGTGCCGCCCGGCTTCCTCCACCGGTGCTTCATCACCTCCCATGGAACGCCACCGTGGAAATCCTCTCCTCCCCCTCGTCGTTCGACGGAAGGGGCGCCGCCACTGCCGCCATGGCCGAGACCGGGGCCGGGGCTGTGGCCGGGCCGGGGCCGAGGCCGGCAGCAGCGGCGGCTGAGGTGCAGCGATCTGGGGGCGGCTACTCGGAGCGGGGCGGGTAGATCCTCCGCCGCCGCCCGGGAGGGGGGCGGGAGAGGAGGAGACGGCGGCTAGGTTAGAGGGTATCTTTTTTGTCTAACAGTCATTCTGCATGCATTAGTGATAAAAAAGGGCCAAGCTAGATTTCAATATCGAAACATAACAGGGTATTATTTTTAAAACAAATGCATAAATACTTAACTCATCTTGGGAGTAATTTCCATGGGCAAATCTGCAAGAGTAATTTCTGTGGAAGACGTTTGCTGAATGCTGACACAATCTTGATGGAGCATTCGGTCTGCAAGTGAGTGAGTCCTGATGCCAACACTTCCTTTTTTTCGATAAAGGGAATATATTAATATCAAGAAGATACCAATTACACCCAGCCTCTGCAACAATGCACCACCCTAATGGCACTATGGATGCACACAGCCAAAAAAAGAAAAAGAAAACTAAGAAACAAAAGTCACGCTACAGTATCTCGGGCCTAACAACAGCAGTACATCCTCCGCCAAGACAACACCTGAATTACAGACTCTCCAAAAAACGATGCCTCCAAGAAGGGAACAGTGCTCAAACACAATCGTCGCCCGATCAAAGATCTTAGGTTTTCACCCTGAAGATAGTCCCCGCTCTCAAAACAATGCCTCCACCAAGGCAATTGCCAGGCACAACCAGTTAAGGCCAGACCTTGGGTTTTCACCCTGAAAGGTAGGACTCTGCGCTTCACCTGTGTTGTCGCCCCCACTTTCATACCGCTGCTGTGAAGCCCGGAACACCAAGCCAGTCTCTCAACAGCGCGGAGACTTGAACCTCCCTTAGCTAGTCCTCCCCTCCGGCCTTCATGAAATTCTCTTCTTCCGACTTTCATCATGGATCCATAGTCACTTGATGTCAACACAGAAAAAGAGCTTCGCGCCGCTCCCTCCAGAACCAATCGGTCGGAATAAAAGCATGGGTGTGCACGACCGAATACCTCCGATCCAGCAAACTCCAGGCAAAGCACTGTTACATTCGCCGGCGGAGCCTTCCGGAACTCAACACTCCGGCCAGATCACGAGTCCAAGCCTCCGGTAGATCCTCCTCTTCACGCAAGAGAGGCCCTAGGACCGCCGCCTTTATTCAGGTCGGACCCCCACGTCGACGACCATCCTGGGCTGGCCAACACTTCCTTGCCATTCAGAATCTCCATCTTACAAAAGTATTTGACGCATCGTAAAATATTTAGCTCATATCCTCATTACATCTTTGCAATAGACACAACTCTAGAGAAAGTTATAGCATATCAGCAAAAACAAAAAAAATTGGAGAAAGGAAACACACCAAATTAGAAAAAATATCTGACAAGTGATTCACCCCACCCCAACCCTTACCCTCCCGCACCCCTCCTTCCGCCGCCGCCGCCGGTAGCGCCGCCGGGGCAAAGTCCCTCGGGGCGTGGCGGCGGTGGGGCCCCTTCCTCGTCGCTGTGTGGGGAACGACGGCCGGATCCCACCTCCTCGATGCATGGCGGAGCAGGCGCGCGGTTGGGATGGGCGAAGACGGCGGTGGTCCTCCTCCCGTCGGCTGTCCCTGGCGGACCGGCCGGCGCGGTTGGGATGGGTGGCGTTGTGGTCTCCCTCCTCCCGTCGGCTCTCCGCAGCACTCCGGCCAGGGCTGGTGGTGGGCGGCGGCCAGGCCCTCGGTCTGCGCCATGTCATCCACCCCCGCCTCTCGTTGGTGCGTGGAGGCGATCTCAGGCTTCTTCCGCGACACGAGGGCGCCCGGGGCAGCATCCTTGGGTTCGACGGAGGAGGTGGCCTCTTCTTCGCCGGAGAGGTTCGGCCTGCGGTTGGTGGTGGTGGATCTTTGATCTATCACCACGATCCGGCGTTGAGATGGAGGAGCATGGAAGCCGGCGATGGTGTCGCCGGTGGAGGGTTGGTTTGGCCAGCCCGGGATGGTCGCCGACGTGGGGGTCCGACCTGAATAAAGGTGGCGGTCCTAGGGCCTCCCTTGCGTGAAGAGGAGGACCTACCGGAGGACCGGACTCGTGATCTGGCCGGTGGGTTGAGTTTCGGAAGGCTCCGTCGGCGAATGTAACAGTGCTTTGCCTAGAGTTTGCTGGATCAGAGGTATTCGATCGTGCGCACCCATGCGTTTATTCCGACCGTTTGGTTCTGGAGGGAGCGGCGCGAAGCTCTTTTCTGTGTTGACATCAAGTGACTATGGATCCATGATGAAAGTCGGAAGAAGAGAATTTCATGAAGGCCGGAGGGGAGGACTAGCTAAGGGAGGTTCAAGTCTCTGCGCTGTTGAGGGGCTTGCTTGGTGTTCCGGGCTTCACACCAGCGGTATGAAAGTGGGGGCGACAACACAGGTGAAGTGCAGAGTCCTACCTTTCAGGGTGAAAACCCAAGGTCTGGCCTTAACTGGTTGTGCCTGGCAATGACCTTGGTGGAGGCATTGTTTTGAGAGCGGGGACTATCTTCAGGATGAAAACCTAAGATCTTTGATCGGGCGACGATGGTGTTTGAGCACTGTTCCCTTCTTGGAGGCATCATTTTTTTTAGAGAGTCTGTAATTCAGGTGTTGTCATGGCGGTGGATGTATTGCAGGCCCGAGATACTGTAGCGGCACTTTTGTTTCTTAGTTTTATTTTCCTTTTTTTGGTTGTGTGCATCCGTAGTGCCATTAGGGTGGTGCGTTGTTGCAGAGACTGGGTGTAATTGGTATCTCTTGATATTAATATATTACCTTTATCGAAAAAATAGAAAAAATATCTACACTGCATATACATGAGAGAACTGACTGGACCATATTGAGTCGCTAGCCACAATCGGATCGTCGGAATAGAACGCAGTCTTCTAGATGCAAGAATTTGAGATGCATGCGAGGTTAACCATGGACGTATACAGTCCAGAAGCAAGGTACCATAGCAGATGTTCGACAAGAATAAATCTAATCGCAACAGATCGCAGGAAAGGAGGAAGGCACGTTTCTGCCCAATAGACGAAAGGGAACCACGGAATTTAATTTCAATGGGCCGATCTCTTATAGAAGTTAATAGTTGGAGCATATGGTCTTGACGCTGAGTTTGCCAGCACGAAATCGATGTCGCTCCTTGTATGCGTCAAGCCCATGGCTACCTGCAAGCAAGAACGTCTCAAGACATTCGCAAATCCCAATTTGGGACCGCCCGAGAGGATGAGTTAGGTAGCTGACGTGTGACGCAAATGATAAGCCATCAGTGTGAAGACGAGGACATGGAGCAGATCGATGGTGGAGATAAGAACTGCGAGAAGGAGAAGGGACTTGCTCAATCTGTAATAAAACTGATGGCTTTTGTCTCCTGGTATGCCTACCATCACTTGAAACATGCGTTGAGGTGACATGCATGTCAAGATGTAGAAGTGGGCTACATGTGATAACTAATCATCATAGATCTGAAATCAAAGGGGTAGGAATAATTGAGGTGATGTGGTTACACTAGATTTTAGCTTGCAAACATTAAATGCATTTTAGTGGGGATGAATTTTATAGATATTATAGATATTGATCCCCACACGTGCCCTCCCAGACCCCATACTCCTCCTCCTATCCCCGTGGTGAACGAAAACACTGCCCCGACTTCTTCCGGTGAGTTGGAGAATCTGTAGTTGGAGGCTTCCCAACAGCTTGATGGGTTTTACGATGAGGTCAAGGCCAGATGGGATGATGGCGCTTCGCCTGAGAACCCCTTGCGCCGCCTCGAGATCAAACTTCGTCGCACAAGCCGTGGGCTTCAAAGCTGGAGCCAGCGGAAAGTGGGATCTGTCCGTGATCTCATTGTCTTGGCTAATGAGCTGATTTTGCGTCTTGACGTGGCTCAAGAACGCCGTTCCCTCTCTTCCTCCGAGAGCTGGCTGCGGAGAAGCTTGAAGCTGAAGGTTCTTGGCCTCGCTTCCTTGCAGCGTACGATAGCTCGACAGCGTGCTCGGGTGGCTGGTCTCTCTGACGGAGAAGCTTCCGTGCAGTTCTTCTGCATCGCTGCGGCTTCTCGTCGGCAACGCAATGACATTGCAAGTATATCCACACTCTGACACTAAAGGTACACTCAAATAATAAGTGGGACCAGTCTTCCAAAGCATCAGTACAACAAAGAACACAAGTATGATCTGAGGTTACTTGCCAGTGCCTTCTCCTTAGCATATCCTTCGTGTTGATTCTATCATGCAAGATGAGCCATGCAAATTATTTGTGTTTGGAGGTACACTTACTCTTCTAGATCCATTACGAAGGAAAATGAGAAGTTATATGCTGAAAACTCAGTCTATACACCTGGCTGGGGACAAAAGCTCCAGATTTATTGTAACACCCCAAATTTCAAAACAAAGAGAAAATGAATTTCCTTTTTCCAAAAATGTGAACCAACAAAAACTTTTCTTACATAGAGTGCTATGTTTAGTGCTCATACCTTTTACTTGTGTTTTTGCCATGATGAGTGTAGTTATGCTTATGTGATAAACCCTAAACCCTAACCTTCTCAAAATCTTTTAGATCTATTTTGAGAAACCCAAAATAGAAGAAAAAGACATATGTGGGCATGTGGCCCTAATGAGTAAAATTTTAAACTCTACCTTTCTTACTTTGATAAATGGTGGTGAACCATTGCAAAACTTACTAAACCCTAAACCTCATCCCTCTTGTCATCAATCTTTGAAAAATAAAATAAAAAGAAAGGATCTTATTTAAGAAAAAGGCATATGCAAGCCTATGGCTACTTTTTAGAAAGGATGAGCTTTGCTTTGTCTACTTTGAATAGATGAATTGAAATACCTCCACACACTTAACAAAGCACTTACCAACCCTTTTCAAGTAAGAAATAAAAGAAAATCCAACATATGCATAGAGGCATATGTGGCATTTAGCCAAATTATCCAATCCTGACCTAGCCACTTCTATTGCCTCAAAATGGTTTGAACCTTTCATCCAACTCAATCTAGCACCAAATAAACCTCACCCTTGTCAAAGTGAAGCAAAGAAAAATAAAATAAATAAAAATTAGAAAGTCACGAAACCCTCACATATGCCCTATGGCATTTTTATAAACTTTGACCCTAGACCTATTTGGTCTTTCCCATTAGTTGAATAATGTCTTTAAACACTTATTACAACTTTTGGAATCAAGGTTTCACAATTTAAATGAAATTCAAAGACAATTCCCACTCACATATGATAGTGGTCAAAACTGAAATTTATAGTCTGATCACCACTTTGAGCCGCTGCAATTCAATTTTCTCAAACCAATTCTTGCTAACTCTTTGCACCATTTCAAAGTCAACATCAAGGTGAACAACTTTGATGAAGAACACCCTGCCAAATTCATCTTGGATCATTAGCTATGCTCATCCAAAGTTTTAACTTTTTATCATATTCAACATTCATCACTTAGCCATTTTGGGCCAATTCTTGAATTCAAATTTTCCACCACCACCTCAAATCACCTCTGGTCAAATACAACTTATCTCCACACTCACATTTCAAAAACTTTCACCATTTTCATTATTTCAAATTTGGACAATTTTGTAATTTCCAAATGATGGCACTATTTGCCACTATTGCAAATAGTGTTCTATGCCACCTAAACTACTCTAATCTACCCCAACTCTAATCTACCTTGTCCCCTGGTTCCCTCTCTCACTAACACCAGCATAGAAACCCTAGGGAGAGAGAGAGAACAAGCAAGACATGGCCATGCCGGCCCATGCCGGCCATGTTCTTCTCCCCCTCTCATCCTTGCACCCCTGCCCTGGCCCCCTCGCAACCGTGTGCCACCGCATCCCCTACACCACCTAGCACCGGCCATTGTCGAGGTAGACGCCGTAGCTCACCGGAGGACGCGCGCCCAAAACCGCCAGTATGCCGCTCGCGTCTCGACCATGCGCGCCATGGACGCGCACTGGCCACGCGCCACCCCGCCAGTACACGCAGCCCCTGGACCCCCTGCGAACACCTTGAGCCTCACCGAGACACCGCGACGCCGTTGGACACGCCCTCGACCACGACCCGCACCCGTCGTCGCCGGAGAAGCCAACCCTGCTCCGCCGCGGGCGCGACAGACGCGGAAGCGAGGCGACCAAACCAGCCGCCCCCTACCCTACCTGTCGCCATCCAGAGGACCACCGTGACGCCAGGAACACCACCACGCCCTCGCCTAGCTCGACCAGCCGCCGGAGACGCCGCACGCATGTCGACTTCGTCTCTGCCCCGCAGCACCCTCCCTCGCCTATAAAAGGAGACCCCTTCTCGTTGATCTGAGCACACCATCACCTTCCCCTCTTCTCACTCGACCACCTGAGCCACTCCACTGCCTCGATTAGCCACCACCGCCGCTCAATTGCTACACCACTGCCGCACGCCGCCGCCGAAGCTCGCCGTCGATTGGAGCCGCCCCAGGACGAGCCGCCGGTACCAGGAGCTTCGCCGTCGTCCACATCTACCCCGAGCACACTGCCATCCCTCGCTGGACCACCGGTTAGCCCGCTGACCCCCTAGCGCCGCCGTGCCCGTAACCCTCTCTCGCCGGAGATGACGACGGCCCTGTGCCGTCCGATCTATTTCTAATCCTACGCTCCACGTCGCCCCATACCGTTTCGGGTTTTAAAGGAGGCTGACAGGCGGACCCTACCCTGTCAGGCAGCCCGCGCGGTACTGGACCGTGGCTGGGCTGGCTCGGGCCGTTTTCAAATCTTTTGGCCCAACTAGTTTTCCCGCCGGCCTGTTGATTCAAATTCTATTCAAATAATTCCCAAACAATTTCCTCACAGCACAAACTTTGAAATTCAATAATTTCAAATTGGCTAAACCAAATTTAGTGAATTTTATGTTGTTAGAAAGCCACTGAAATTCTCTACAACATGCCACTGGCCCCATGGTCAGATTCTTTGTAGAATAATTATGATAAAAATAACAAGACAGGGACTTTTCCCTATTCAAATAATTCTTAAAAATCAACCAAAATAGCTATTAAGTTAATTCCAACTCTAATAGCTCACATTTGACTTACACTAATTGTTTCTGCAAGAAAATGGTGTGGTCACTTTGCATGATCATGCCATAGTTAAATGAATGGATAATTTGGCTAGTTTAACTAGTTGATATTGTCCAAAACTATTAAAGTAAATTGTGTGAAGTCTTATACTTCATTTAAACTTGTCTCACATGCATTCATGGGATGTTTGTACCTTTGGTCCAAACTCTCTTATATGAATGGCTTGAGATTTAAATCATGTGTAGTAGTATTTAAATGGTATGAGGTGACCTACCTCATTTAAATCATTTTCTCAAATAATGATGATGAATGGTTGACCTAGGTCAATACCCATTCCATGTATAATTGTTTGAGAAATTAAATCTTAAGAAGATTTCAATGAGAGGAATTTATTTCTCAAGGACCCTATGGAAACTATCATTTACATATAAAATACAAAGAAGTGAATTCCTTTTAAACCCCATAACCCATGCACTCTAGTTAATTTATTTGTGTGCATAGAGTAGTTTGTGTGATTATATGTGATGTATGGAATAGCCATTGAATTAGTGAGTAATTATACTCGTATTCAAATTTAGACGGTAGCACCTGAGAGTACGCCGAAGAAGAAGGATACTACCAAGAGGAGGAGGAGGAACAGTTTGAGAACTATCAAGGCAAGCTAATATTCTTGCAAAGTGCAAAGCCCCTTGGGGCAAGGCACCATGTTTCTTATCTTTTCTTACATGAACCCATCCCAAGTTTTTACTTTACAAGTTTTTACTCGATTTCTAAATGAGTTACTTTTATAGTTAACTTTGGTCAAAGTACAAGTTGGTTACTAGAATAGTGAGTTAGTCTCTTCCAAGCAAAGCAAGATAGCACCCCTCATGGATTAGAGCTAGTGCTAATGAATTAAAAACTTGACTACTCTAGATGGGAACAATGTGAATTTGAAACGAATTTGAAACCTTGGAATGATGATGCATTCCATTGAAGGATTTTTGAAGGTGAATATGAACAAGAGAAGATGGTGATTTTTGATAAAACAATGATGTTGGTTTGAATGCGATACCTTTCCAATTATCAAGTACCCCCACAATACCCGATTATGGGTAGGGCTTAACTCGGAAGTTTATGTGTCTTAGTATGGGTTCCCTCTAAACAAGCGTCATCGGGGTTATGCCGAAAGCTGCCTCTACCACAAAAGAAACGATATGATATGATGCGAAATGAGGTGAATGTCCGGCCCAAGCCTCGTGCGGTTCCTGAGCTGACTGTCTGTCTTCACTGGGAGGCCAAGCTCATGGGGAGAGGTGCTCATACTAGGATATGTAAGTGAAAGGTTATGGTTGATGATCCGCGTACTGTGTTACGATGATTCGGGGAAATCCCGACGGATGAAATCAAATGTTGTGGCACAAGTGTGCAACCTCTGCAGAGTGTAAACCTATTCGAATAGCCGCGTCCACGGTTACGGACGGTTGGAAAGGCCATACAGTTTCCGATGTCATATTTTTGAAAATGATGTTGAACGGTGATGGTGAAATGACTTGTGGTGAATTGAATTGAAATCACCACCTGAATGGTGGGAATGACACTAATGTTCCCACTTGAGTTAGTTAGCACTTGAATAAGCTTTTTCTCAAACTTTGTGAACTAAAACTAGCTTTACGCAAATAAACTAGAGCTTAGCAAACCATACTAGAATGTCTAGCACTTACTTTAGTATTAGTTTGCGAGTACTTAAAGTACTCACGGCTTTGTCCCTGGCTATTCAAATGGCCAGAGTATGAAGAGGAACAAGGAGATGACCAGCAGGACGCCTACGACAACTAAGCGCCTTCCGACGTCAAGCGTTGGCCTGTGGACTAGAGAGTCCTTGTATCTTACGCTTCCGCTATGTTGAACTATGAACTTGTGTTTGTTCGTTGATCGATAGATCAACTATTCGTGTAATATGGATCATGTGATTCCAAGTTTGTAAGACTTATGGTATGTAATGAATGATGATCGTGATACTTAACTATTATGCCTCGCAACAACAATATTCCTGGGATTGCGATGTATGACATAATAGGCATCCGGACTTAAAAATCCGGGTGTTGACAAGTTGGTATCAGAGCCATTGTTTGACCTTAGAAGACCTTAGTTAGAATGGGCGTTCTGAAAAATTTAATTTTGAAATCAAATGAAAGAAAATATTTGTGAAAAACTTACTATACTCTTGTCTTAAGACTTTGCCAAAATGTGATGAATCATGTTCTATCTTATTTGAATCAACTTAAAATTTTGCCACACTTTGCACTCTCTAACTTACTCATCCAATTCTCTTTCAGATGGCGTTGCCCCACAACACCAAGTTTTACCGGTTGGGGAATGGTGGCAACATGCGCTTCGAGCCGGACTTAGACGCTTTGTCTGAGTATCTCGGACGCCCGCACCCGGAGTTCCTTGGAACTCAAATGGACCACCAGCCCGGAAGGAAACTGCAGTGGGTTATCACTGCGGATCTCAGAGGCAAGAAGGAGTCTCCTATTTCTATGAGGATCCAGTTCTCTGTCATGGAAAGCAACTGGCTAGATGGACTAGCTAGAGCCATGCGAGAAGCACTTGCCCGTCCGTGTGGGCAGCATGTGACTGCGCTTTATGGGACTCGCTTTGCTCATTTTGCAAGGCATGACTCCATTGGAGGACCCAGTGGCACCTGTCACCCCACCCGGAGCTGAAATATCACGTGGAGCACCTGGATACTATGCTACACGACACCCAGAAGGAGCTGGACAACTATCGCGTCTACGCCAATCAGATTCGCGCCCACCTAGCGCGGAAGACTGATACCGTCAGGACCCTTGCCTACGAGCGCAAGATACTTCGCCAGCAGTGTGTCAAAAAGGACGCTATCATTGCGCACCTCCGCACAAAGATAGTCTCCTTGGAGGCCACTGTCAGGGCCCAAGAGGATCAGCTGAATGAGATGGAAGAGGAAGATGAAGACCCTCAGGGAGAAGAAGCCTTCATGAGTGATGGCGAGGACTTTGAGGACACGGATCTGGAAGACTACGAGTTTCTGGAAGCCGGGGAAGATAACCACACCCCGATAGAGGTGGATAGTGAACAGTAGTTTCACTTGAGCACATGTGTAGGTGTGAGTTTGTATCAAGATCCCCTTGTATCATAGAGCGATGAATGGTTCTTAAAACCAACGGTGTGTTAGCTTTGTAATGTGTGATGTTTGGTATGAATGAAAAAGTGTTGTTGGTTTTACCCCTTCAACACTACTCAAATTTTCAAGTTTTAAACTTTTGCAACTTCTTGAACTTTAACTCAAACAAACCATAGAAATTTCCCTCTTACCTTATCATCTACCTCCGATACTCAGATGGCCCCACCAACCCGCAACGCCACCCAAGACGCTATGCTGCAGATGCTAGAGATGATGATGGCCGACCGAGAAGCCGAGAGAGCTGAACGCCAGGCCAACATTGCTGCACTACAGCTGATTGCTCAGAACAACAATGGCCATGGAAACCACGACCACCCTGGGTCAAAACTGAAGAACTTTCAAAACACCAACCCACCTACTTTCAGCAAGACCGAAGAGCCCCTCGATGCTGATGACTGGCTCCAGACAATGGAGAACAACCTCGAAGTTGCGCAAGTTGAGGCCACAGAGAAAGTACTGTTCGCCACCCACTATCTGTCAGGACCTGCACGAGCCTGGTGGACCAGCGCCCGCGCAATGAATGCTGGACAGATGATGACCCGGGAAGACTTCAAGCTGAAGTTTAGCAAGTATCATGTGCCCCAAGGACTGATCAAGATGATGAGAGACGAGTTCCGCGAACTCAAGCAAGGCAGAATGTCCGTGGTGGAATACCGCGACTGCATTCCTTACTCGTCAAGGTACGCCCGGACGAAACCGACACCAATGAGAAGAGGAAGGAAAGATTTCCGAACGGACTCCACGACGAGATGCAGACCGTACTTGTCAACATTCCCTTTGCCGACTTAGAATCCCTGGTGGACTCCGCCATCCGGATGGAAGGGAAGCTTCACCAAGCCAACGAGAACCGCAAACGCCGGATGATGAACCAAGCATGGGTCCAGCAATACCCAGAAGTACCGCAACAACTCATCGGGAGGATATACTCCAAAGTACAACAAGCCCCCTGCCCAGAATTACCGCCCAAACTACACCAACAACCAAGGAGGACCCCCGAAGCCCGGAAACAACAACAACAACAATCACAACAACACCATCAACCCCAACAGCAACCACACCAACGGGAACAACAACAACAACAACAACAACAACAACAACACTGGTCCAAAGACTGGAAGCAACACTGTGCCCCTCAACCCCAAGGACAAGTCAACCATCACTTGTTATGAGTGTGGAGTGGTTGGGCATTACTCCAATGAGTGCCCCAAGAGACTCGCCAAGATTGCCGGCAACACCGCTGCACCTGCTCAGAACCAACGCCGCTTTGCCGCAAGAAAGAACCAGAACAACAACGGCCGCTACTACCACATGACTCGCCACCGAAGCCCAAGAAGCACCTCAGGCTATGCCAAGTATGTCTTCCCGTTAAATCATATCACCCAATCTCTCTTAGGAACCTAACTTTTCTTAAAATCTCGGGACGAGATTTGTTTAAGGGGGAAGGGTTTGTAACACCCCAAATTTCAAAACAAAGAGAAAATGAATTTCCTTTTTCCAAAAATGTGAACCAACAAAAACTTTTCTTACATAGAGTGCTATGTTTAGTGCTCATACCTTTTACTTGTGTTTTTGCCATGATGAGTGTAGTTATGCTTATGTGATAAACCCTAAACCCTAACCTTCTCAAAATCTTTTAGATCTATTTTGAGAAACCCAAAATAGAAGAAAAAGACATATGTGGGCATGTGGCCCTAATGAGTAAAATTTTAAACTCTACCTTTCTTACTTTGATAAATGGTGGTGAACCATTGCAAAACTTACTAAACCCTAAACCTCATCCCTCTTGTCATCAATCTTTGAAAAATAAAATAAAAAGAAAGGATCTTATTTAAGAAAAAGGCATATGCAAGCCTATGGCTACTTTTTAGAAAGGATGAGCTTTGCTTTGTCTACTTTGAATAGATGAATTGAAATACCTCCACACACTTAACAAAGCACTTACCAACCCTTTTCAAGTAAGAAATAAAAGAAAATCCAACATATGCATAGAGGCATATGTGGCATTTAGCCAAATTATCCAATCCTGACCTAGCCACTTCTATTGCCTCAAAATGGTTTGAACCTTTCATCCAACTCAATCTAGCACCAAATAAACCTCACCCTTGTCAAAGTGAAGCAAAGAAAAATAAAATAAATAAAAATTAGAAAGTCACGAAACCCTCACATATGCCCTATGGCATTTTTATAAACTTTGACCCTAGACCTATTTGGTCTTCCCCATTAGTTGAATAATGTCTTTAAACACTTATTACAACTTTTGGAATCAAGGTTTCACAATTTAAATGAAATTCAAAGACAATTCCCACTCACATATGATAGTGGTCAAAACTGAAATTTATAGTCTGATCACCACTTTGAGCCGCTGCAATTCAATTTTCTCAAACCAATTCTTGCTAACTCTTTGCACCATTTCAAAGTCAACATCAAGGTGAACAACTTTGATGAAGAACACCCTGCCAAATTCATATTGGATCATTAGCTATGCTCATCCAAAGTTTTAACTTTTTATCATATTCAACATTCATCACTTAGCCATTTTGGGCCAATTCTTGAATTCAAATTTTCCACCACCACCTCAAATCACCTCTGGTCAAATACAACTTATCTCCACACTCACATTTCAAAAACTTTCACCATTTGAATTATTTCAAATTTGGACAATTTTGTAATTTCCAAATGATGGCACTATTTGCCACTATTGCAAATAGTGTTCTATGCCACCTAAACTACTCTAATCTACCCCAACTCTAATCTACCTTGTCCCCTGGTTCCCTCTCTCACTAACACCAGCATAGAAACCCTAGGGAGAGAGAGAGAACAAGCAAGACATGGCCATGCCGGCCCATGCCGGCCATGTTCTTCTCCCCCTCTCATCCTTGCACCCCTGCCCTGGCCCCCTCGCCACCGTGTGCCACCGCATCCCCTACACCACCTAGCACCGGCCATTGTCGAGGTAGACGCCGTAGCTCACCGGAGGACGCGCGCCCAAAACCGCCAGTATGCCGCTCGCGTCGCGACCATGCGCGCCATGGACGCGCACTGGCCACGCGCCACCCCGCCAGTACACGCAGCCCCTGGACCCCCTGCGAACACCTTGAGCCTCACCGCGACACCGCGACGCCGTTGGACACGCCCTCGACCACGACCCGCACCCGCCGTCGCCGGAGAAGCCAACCCTGCTCCGCCGCGGGCGCGACAGACGCGGAAGCGAGGCGACCAAACCAGCCGCCCCCTACCCTACCTGTCGCCATCCAGAGGACCACCGTGACGCCAGGAACACCACCACGCCCTCGCCTAGCTCGACCAGCCGCCGGAGACACCACGCGCATGTCGACTTCGTCTCTGCCCCGCAGCACCCTCCCTCGCCTATAAAAGGAGACCCCTTCTCGTTGATCTGAGCACACCATCACCTTCCCCTCTTCTCACTCGACCACCTGAGCCACTCCACTGCCTCGATTAGCCACCACCGCCGCTCAATTGCTACACCACTGCCGCACGCCGCCGCCGAAGCTCGCCGTCGATTGGAGCCGCCCCAGGACGAGCCGCCGGTACCAGGAGCTTCGCCGTCGTCCACATCTACCCCGAGCACACCTGCCATCCCTCGCCGGACCACCGGTTAGCCCGCTGACCCCCTAGCGCCGCCGTGCCCGTAACCCTCTCTCGCCGGAGATGACGACGGCCCTGTGCCGTCCGATCTATTTCTAATCCTACGCTCCACGTCGCCCCATACCGTTTCGGGTTTTAAAGGAGGCTGACAGGCGGACCCTACCCTGTCAGGCAGCCCGCGCGGTACTGGACCGTGGCTGGGCTGGCTCGGGCCGTTTTCAAATCTTTTGGCCCAACTAGTTTTCCCGCCGGCCTCGTTGATTCAAATTCTATTCAAATAATTCCCAAACAATTTCCTCACAGCACAAACTTTGAAATTCAATAATTTCAAATTGGCTAAACCAAATTTAGTGAATTTTATGTTGTTAGAAAGCCACTGAAATTCTCTACAACATGCCACTGGCCCCATGGTCAGATTCTTTGTAGAATAATTATGATAAAAATAACAAGACAGGGACTTTTCCCTATTCAAATAATTCTTAAAAATCAACCAAAATAGCTATTAAGTTAATTCCAACTCTAATAGCTCACATTTGACTTACACTAATTGTTTCTGCAAGAAAATGGTGTGGTCACTTTGCATGATCATGCCATAGTTAAATGAATGGATAATTTGGCTAGTTTAACTAGTTGATATTGTCCAAAACTATTAAAGTAAATTGTGTGAAGTCTTATACTTCATTTAAACTTGTCTCACATGCATTCATGGGATGTTTGTACCTTTGGTCCAAACTCTCTTATATGAATGGCTTGAGATTTAAATCATGTGTAGTAGTATTTAAATGGTATGAGGTGACCTACCTCATTTAAATCATTTTCTCAAATAATGATGATGAATGGTTGACCTAGGTCAATACCCATTCCATGTATAATTGTTTGAGAAATTAAATCTTAAGAAGATTTCAATGAGAGGAATTTATTTCTCAAGGACCCTATGGAAACTATCATTTACATATAAAATACAAAGAAGTGAATTCCTTTTAAACCCCATAACCCATGCACTCTAGTTAATTTATTTGTGTGCATAGAGTAGTTTGTGTGATTATATGTGATGTATGGAATAGCCATTGAATTAGTGAGTAATTATACTCGTATTCAAATTTAGACGGTAGCACCGGAGAGTACGCCGAAGAAGAAGGATACTACCAAGAGGAGGAGGAGGAACAGTTTGAGAACTATCAAGGCAAGCTAATATTCTTGCAAAGTGCAAAGCCCCTTGGGGCAAGGCACCATGTTTCTTATCTTTTCTTACATGAACCCATCCCAAGTTTTTACTTTACAAGTTTTTACTCGATTTCTAAATGAGTTACTTTTATAGTTAACTTTGGTCAAAGTACAAGTTGGTTACTAGAATAGTGAGTTAGTCTCTTCCAAGCAAAGCAAGATAGCACCCCTCATGGATTAGAGCTAGTGCTAATGAATTAAAAACTTGACTACTCTAGATGGGAACAATGTGAATTTGAAACGAATTTGAAACCTTGGAATGATGATGCATTCCATTGAAGGATTTTTGAAGGTGAATATGAACAAGAGAAGATGGTGATTTTTGATAAAACAATGATGTTGGTTTGAATGCGATACCTTTCCAATTATCAAGTACCCCCACAATACCTGATTATGGGTAGGGCTTAACCGGAAGTTTATGTGTCTTAGTATGGGTTCCCTCTAAACAAGCGTCATCGGGGTTATGCCGAAAGCTGCCTCTACCACAAAAGAAACGATATGATATGATGCGAAATGAGGTGAATGTCCGGCCCAAGCCTCGTGCGGTTCCCGAGCTGATCTGTCTGTCTTCACTGGGAGGCCAAGCTCATGGGGAGAGGTGCTCATACTAGGATATGTAAGTGAAAGGTTATGGTTGATGATCCGCGTCATCGTGTTACGATGATTCGGGGAAATCCCGACGGATGAAATCAAATGTTGTGGCACAAGTGTGCAACCTCTGCAGAGTGTAAACCTATTCGAATAGCCGCGTCCACGGTTACGGACGGTTGGAAAGGCCATACAGTTTCCGATGTCATATTTTTGAAAATGATGTTGAACGGTGATGGTGAAATGACTTGTGGTGAATTGAATTGAAATCACCACCTGAATGGTGGGAATGACACTAATGTTCCCACTTGAGTTAGTTAGCACTTGAATAAGCTTTTTCTCAAACTTTGTGAACTAAAACTAGCTTTACGCAAATAAACTAGAGCTTAGCAAACCATACTAGAATGTCTAGCACTTACTTTAGTATTAGTTTGCGAGTACTTAAAGTACTCACGGCTTTGTCCCCGGCTATTCAAATGGCCAGAGTATGAAGAGGAACAAGGAGATGACCAGCAGGACGCCTACGACAACTAAGCGCCTTCCGACGTCAAGCGTTGGCCTGTGGACTAGAGAGTCCTTGTATCTTATGCTTCCGCTATGTTGAACTATGAACTTGTGTTTGTTCGTTGATCGATAGATCAACTATTCGTGTAATATGGATCATGTGATTCCAAGTTTGTAAGACTTATGGTATGTAATGAATGATGACTGTGATACTTAACTATTATGCCTCGCAACAACAATATTCCTGGGATTGCGATGTATGACATAATAGGCATCCGGACTTAAAAATCCGGGTGTTGACATTTATTACTTGTGATAAGCCACTGATCATTATTGTTCAATGTGACAACTCCTGTTAACATATCTTGAAGTGTTCTTAGCTCAACAGCAGCTTCAGTTGAAATAGGAAGATGAAAAGCTTGTGCGGGATCAGTAATTTGTAAGGCCTCTTTGACTGAAATGAATTTGTCCTTTGCAAAAGAAAAAAGTCTTGGAAATCTTTCATGAATAACCCAATCATTCCAATTATCTGACCAAAAGAGAATTGTCTCCCCATTCCCAAGCTTACAATGTGCCACTTGTCTGTATATATCAAAAAGTTTCATAATGTTCCTCCACCAAAAGGATCCACAAACAGTGACTACATGTGGCACTTCCTTATAGTAATATGAATTCCTAATTAATTTGACCCAAGGAAGATCCACATTATTATAAAATTTATGTAACTGCTTCATCATTATTATAAAATTAATTTGACCAAAGGGAATGGCATGGAGGCAATGTTGCAATGTATTTGTCTTGAAAGAGTCTCAGCTTTCCTCCCGACACAAATATTAATTAGTTTAGTTCATTAGATTAGTTAGTGGTGCAAAATAGTTAGAATAGTTTGTGTTAGTGAAAAAATAGTGCATGTTATAGTGTTAGTGAAAAAATAGTTAGAAATTTAGTGAAAAAATAGTTAATTAGTGTTAGTGAAAAATTAGTTAGTTAGTGTTAGTGTTAGAAAAATAGTTAGTTTTAGTGTAGTGCAAAATAGTTAGTTAGTGTTAGTGAAAAATTAGTTAGTTAGTGTTAGTGTTAGAAAAATAGTTAGTGTTAGTGTAGTGCAAAATAGTTAGAAATTTAAATATTTGTGAAATTTATAAAGTTGTGAAAAATATATATGTTAGTGAAATTATATTAGTTAGAAATATTTGCATGTTAGAATATAAAGTAATATTTGTTAGATAAATTTTATTAGTTAGAAATATTTGTTAGTAAAAAAGCAGTGAAATTATATGTTAGAAATATCTGTTAGTAAAAAAGTAGTGAAGTTATTTTATTTAGCACAATATCATGTTGTTTTATTTATGTTAGTACATATATGATTTAGTTTCGTAGCTACGATGCCGCGCCAGCCGCCGCGTCGTGGAGGGTCCATTCTGGAGCAGATGTTCTTGATGGGAGAGGTCCGGGACTGGGCTCCGCCGGGGTGGCACTGGGCGGTGTTATCTTCCGGGGCGCGCACCTTGGTGCGGAATCTGGGTCCCGTCGTCGACCCGGATATTCTCTGTTGGAGGTCGCGTGGGCCACGGTCGTTTCAGAGGGAGCCGGCCCCGTAGAAGGTGGTAGCTCAACACATTAGAGAGGAGGACGAGAACGTTCGCCGTTACATGTATGCGTTAGACACCATGTATAGAACCGGATGGTCAGTTATGCAGGGATCTCACATTAGCTATGATCCTGTTACTGTTCCGTGGCTTTGGGTGTTCCGCCGGCGCGGTTCAGCACCCGATCGGCGCCGTTGAGAGGTTCTAGTAGTGATTGATGTATTAGGGTTAAATAAATATGGACCCGATCTATGTATGCATGTAACTGCACTATTTGCTTTCAGCACTACATTATCGATCCTTAATTAATAACTATATATGTAACTCCAATTTCAGTTTTCTGCATTATCCTTAACTTGATGACATGATGGTTCCTATATATAACTTGCAAGTCGTTGTAGAAAGCAAGGAGGGACACAGAGACGAAGCCCAAGAAGAATTCATGGCTAACCTCACAGCCAACGGTACTCTGGATGATGGCGACGACGGTATTCCGGATGATGGCGGTGACAATTTCACCGTTACTTTTTTGAATGACGCCGGTGAGGGAGCAGAGAATATTGATCAAAGAGAAGATGGCTCCGATGAGGAAGAAGATCATAATGGCTCCGGTGAGGAAGAAGATCATATTGCCTCTGGTGATGGAACCGTAGTTATCACCGAGGTATATAAATTAAGCCGGTGCTGACTAGATGCATTAACTAATTAATTTGTACTAACGATGAATTATTTCTTTTTTAGCCCTCCGGATCAAGCACTTCTTCTGTAAAGTCGAAGAAGTGAGGCCCGACCAAAAAGTTGGCCGACGGTGTTAGGCGCGACATCACCCAGATCGATAAGAGTGGTAAACCGATTGCTCCCGAGAAGCATGCAAAGTTATTTATAAATCAATGTGGAGTGCTTGTTAGGGACTGCATCCTGATCACCGTTCGAGAATGGCACAAGCCGAAGGGACTAGAGCTGTCTGCAGAGGAAGCAGCTCAAGGTCTTTATATCTATGATGTAGCCAAAAGCAGCATTCTGACCAAGATCATGACACATTTAAACATAGTACCTCTAGAGGAGGATGCCGATGAAAAGAAAAAGATGGAGAAGGCAGTCCATGACTTTGCTTTGAAGAAGATGGCCAAACTATTCAAGCACCACAAGAAAAGATTGCACAGCCTTATCAAGAAAAAGAAGACTCCGGACAGTGAGAAATCACTAGGGCGAATTCTTGAAGTACAACACAGAGTCAGAAGAATTTAAGAAAAGGTCGGCAACAAATAAGGCAAATGCAGTGTTGAAGAAATATCACCAAGTTATGGGTCCAGGTGGATATAGGGGTAACCGTCCTAAGTGGCAGGCAGCTGAGGCGGAACTGATCAGGAAAGGGATCAGATTAGGGACACACGATTGGACCGAACGTTCGAAGGAGTGGTTCTACGGGATTGGGGGAAAGTTGGACCCAGAAACAGGGAAGTGTATCTATAAAAAATATCATCTGAATCACCCCATTGCAGCCCTGGAACAAGCACATGAGGACGTGGAGGAGGGGAGGTTCCAGCCCGAAAGAGAGAACCATGAGCTGACACGCGCCCTTTGGGAACAAAGAACACGACGGGCGAACACGGGGCACAGAAGGCTCCGTTCCGTGGAAGTATGGCTTTCCTGTGGAAAGGAAGAGATTTCCTGATAAAAGCCATGAGAGGAGAAAGGCAAGGGAAACAGACCGCATAGCATCCTTAGAGGATTCTATGAGCGCCATGAAAGCCCAAGTTGCCCTAATAACCCAAGTACTTACATCCCAGATGTCTCAGGGGCAACATGTAGATCCTGCATTGCTCGATGCTATCGTCCCGCTGCAATCTCAACACCGGAAAAGCAGCGTGGCTTCCACTCAGCAGGATGATGATGACCAGGTGGTCGAGCCTCCTCGCTACCCCCGCCCCCCGTGGATGATTGCTGTTGGCGTGGTAGTTAACACACGTCCGTTGGGAACCCCAAGAGGAAGGTGTGATGCGTACAGCAGCGAGTTTTCCCTCAGTATGAAACCAAGGTTATCGAACCAGTAGGAGTCAAGGAACACGTGAAGGTTGTTGGTGACGGAGTGTAGTGCGGCGCAACACCAGGGATTCCGGCGCCAATGTGGAACCTGCACAACACAATCAAAGTACTTTGCCCCAACGTAACAGTGAGGTTGTCAATCTCACCGAGAGAGATTGACAACGTCACTGTTACGTTGGGGCAAAGTTATGTGATTGTGTTGTGCAGGTTCCACGTTTGCGCCGGAATCCCTGGTGTTGCGCCGCACTACACTCCTCCGCCATCAACCTTCAACGTGCTTCTTGACTCCTACTGGTTCGATAAACCTTGGTTTCTTACTGAGGGAAACTTGTTGCTGTACGCATCACACCTTCCACTTGGGGTTCCCAACGGGCGTGTGCTTTACGCGTCATCAAGCTAAATTTCTGGCGCCGTTGCCGGGGAGATCAAGACACGCTGCAAGGGGAGTCTCCCACATCCAATCTCTTTACTTTGTTTTTGTCTTGCTTTATTTTATTTACTGCTTTGTTTGCTCTCTATATCAAAAACACAAAAAAATTAGTTGCTAGTTTTACTTTATTTACTGTCTTGCTCTCTATATCCAAAAACACAAAAAAATTAGTTACTTGCATTTACTTTATTTAGTTTGCTTTATTTACTACTGCTAAAATGGGTACTGTTGAGAATACTAAGTTGTGTGACTTCACTAGCACAAATAATAATGATTTCTTATGCACACCTATTGCTCCACCTGCTACTACAACGAGAATTCTTTGAAATTAAACCCGCTTTACTCGAATCTTGTTATGAGAGAGCAATTTTCTGGTGTTAGTTCTGATGATGCTGCTGCCCATCTTAATAATTTTGTTGAACTATGTGAAATGCAAAAGTACAAGGATGTAGATGGTGACATTATAAAATTAAAATTGTTTCCTTTCTCCTTAAGAGGAAGAGCTAAAGATTGGTTGCTATCTCTGCCTAGAAATAGTATTGATTCATGGACTAAATGTAAGGATGCTTTGATTGGTAGATATTATCCTCCCGCTAAAATTATATCTCCGAGAAGTAGCATAATGAATTTTAAGCAATTAGATAATGAACATGTTGCTCAAGCATGGGAGAGAATGAAATCATTGGTGAACAATTGCCCTACCCATGGACTAACTACTTGGATGATCATCCAAACCTTCTATGCAGGATTGAATTTTTCTTCGCGGAACCTATTGGATTCAGCTGCTGGAGGTACCTTTATGTCCATCACTTTGGGGGCGGCAACAAAGCTTCTTGATGATATGATGATAAATTACTCCGAATGGCACACGGAAAGAGCTCCACAAGGTAAGAAGGTAAATTCTGTTGAAGAAACCTCCTCCTTGAGTGATAAGATTGATGCTATTATGTCTATGCTTGTGAATGGTAGATCTAATGTTGATCCTAATAATGTTCCTTTAGCTTCATTGGTTGCCCAAGAAGAACATGTTGATGTGAATTTCATTAAAAGTAATAATTTCAACAACAATGCTTATAGGAATAATTCTGGTAACAACTATAGGCCATATCCTTCTGCTAATGGTAATAGTTATGGTAATTATTATGGGAATTCTTACAACAATAATAGGAATGTACCCCGTGGTCTTGAAGCCATGCTTAAAGAATTTATTAGTACACAAACTGCTTTTAACAAATCTGTTGAGGAAAAGCTTGATAAAATTGATATTCTTGCTTTTAAGGTTGATAGACTTGCCTCTGATGTTGATCTTTTAAAATTGAAAGTTATGCCTAATAAGGATATTGATAATAAAATTGTTACTACAGCAAATGCCATCCAAGTTCGAATTAATGAGAATATTAGATTGATGGCTGAATTGCATGCTAGTTGGGAAAGAGAAGAAAACGAAAAACTAGCTAAAGAGAATAATGTAGCTAAAGTTTGGACTATTACCACCACTAGTAATGTTAATGATTCACATGTTGCTACACCTCCTACTATCAAAGGTAAAATAATTGGTGTTGGCAATGTTTCTACTCCTAGTGCAAAGCGTGTAAAATTGCCTGAAACTGCTAAAACTGCTGAAATTTTTCAAAATATTGGGGATAATGATCCCATTGCTGTAGATCATAATGGTTTAGACTTTGATGATTGTCACATCTCTGAAGTTATAAAGTTCTTACAATAGCTTGCTAAAAGTCCCAATGCTAGTGCTATAAATTTGGCCTTTACAAAACATATTACAAATGCTCTCATAAAAGCTAGAGAAGAGAAACTAAAACTTGAAACCTCTATTCCTAGGAAGTTGGAAGATGGTTGGGAGCCCATCATTAAGATGAGGGTCAATGATTTTGATTGTAATGCTTTATGTGATCTTGGTGCAAGTATTTCTGTTATGCCTAAGAAAATTTATGATATGTTTGACTTGCCACCATTGAAAAATTGTTATTTGGATGTTAATCTCGCTGATAGTGCTATAAAGAAACCTTTGGGGAGGATTGATAATGTTCGTATTATGGTTAAAAATAACCTTGTCCCCATTGATTTTGTTGTCTTGGATATTGAATGCAATGCATCTTGTCCCATTATATTGGGAAGACCTTTTCTTCGAACTGTTGGTGCTACTATTGATATGAAGGAATGTAATATTAAATATCAATTTCCTCTCAAGAAAGGTATGGAACACTTCCCTAGAAAGAGAATGAAGTTACCTTATGAATCTATTATTAGAACAAATTATGATGTTGATGCTTCGTCTCTTGACAATACTTGATACACACTTTCTGCGCCTAGCTGAAAGGCGTTAAAGAAAAGCGCTTATGGGAGACAACCCATTATTTTACTCTGCACTTTATTTTATATTTGAGTATTGTAAGTTGTTACTAATGTAGCAACCTCTCCCTATCTTTATTTTATTGCATTGTTGTGCCAAGTAAAGTCTTTGATAGTAAAGCCAATACTAGATTTGGATTACTGCACAGGAACAGATTTCTTGCTGTCACGAATTTGAGCAGTAGTCTCTGTAGAAAATATAAAAAAATCTGCCAATTTGCGTGCGTGATCCTCAGATATGTATGCAACTTTCATTCAATTTGGGCATTTTCATCTGAGCAAGTGTGGTGCCTCTTTAAAATTTGTCTTTACGGACTGTTCTGTTTTGACAGATTCTGCCTTTTATTTCGCATTGCCTGTTTTGCTATGTTTGATGGATTTCTTTGTTCCATTAACTTTCAGTAGCTTTGTGCAATGTCCAGAAGTGTTAATAATGATTATGTCACCTCTGAATATATGAATTATGCACTGACCCTCTAATGAGTTTGTTTTGAGTTTGGTGTGGAGGAAGTTTTCAAGGGTCAAGAGAGGAGGATGGTACAATATGATCAAGAAGAGTGAAAAGTCAAAGCTTGGGGATGCCCCCGTGGTTCATCCCTGCATGTTTTAAGAAGACTTAAGCGTCTAAGCTTGGGGATGCCCAAGGCATCCCTTCTTCATCGACAACTTATCAGGTTCCTCTAGTGAAACTATATTTTTATTCCGTCGCATCTTATGTGCTTTACTTGGAGCGTCTGTTTGTTTTTACTTTTGTTTTTGTTTGAATAAAATCGGATCCTAGCATTCTTTGTTTGGGAGAGAGACACGCTCCGCTGTTTCGTATGAACAAATATGTTCTTAGCTTTATCTTTAATGTTCATTGCGAAAGTTGGACTATTTCATTCATTGTTATATGGTTGGAAACTGAAAATGCCGCATGTGGTAAATGGTTTAATGTCTTGAATAATGTGATACTTGGCAATTGTTGTGCTCATATAGATCATGTTTAAGCTCTTGCATCATGTACCTTGCACCCATTAATGAAGAACTACATAGAGCTTGTTAAAATTTGGTTTGCATGATTGATCTCTAGAGTCTAGATATTTTCTCGGTTAAGGTGTTTGAACAACAAGGAGACAATATAAAGTCTTATAATAGTTACAATATGTTCATATGTGAGCTTTGCTGCACCTTTTATACTTGAGTTTGCTTCAAACAACCTTGCTAGCCTAGCCTTGTATTGAGAGGAATTCTTCTCATGCATCCAAATCCTTGAGCCAAAAACTATGCCATTTGTGTCCACCATACCTACCTACCACATGGTATTTCTCCGCCATTCCAAAGTAAATTACTTGAGTGCTACCTTTAAAATTTCTATTCTTTGCCTTTGCAATATATAGCTCATGGGACAAATAGCTTAAAAACTATTGTGGTGAAGAATATGTACTTATGTGTCTTATTTCTTAATAAGTTGCTTGTTGAGCGGTAACCATGTTTCTGGGGACGCCATCAACTTTTACCTTTGTTGAATATCATGTGAGTTGCTATGCATGTTCGTCTTGTCTGAAGTAAGAGCGATTTTCATGATCATATGGTTTGAGTATGCATACTGTTAGAGAAGAACATTGGGCCGCTAACTAAAGCCATGATCCATGGTGGAAGTTTCAGTATGTACAACTAATCCTCAATCTCTTATGAGAATTTTAATTGTTGTTGAATGCTTATGCATTAAAGAGGAGTCCATTATCTGTTGTCTATGTTGTCCCGGTATGGATGTCTAAGTTGAGAATAATCAAAAGCGAGAAATCCAATGCGAGCTTTCTCCTTAGACCTTTGTACAGGCGGCATAGAGGTACCCCTTTGTGACACTTGGTTGAAACATATGCTATGCAATGATAATCCGTGTTAATCCAAGCTAATTAGGACAAGGTGCGAGCACTATTGGTATATGATACGTCTCCAACGTATCGATAATTTCTTGTGTTCCATGCCACATTATTGATGTTATCTACATGTTATATGCACACTTTATGTCATATTCGTGCATTTTCTGGAACTAACCTATTAACAAGATGCCGAAGTGCCGGTTCCTCGTTTTCTCGCTGTTTTTGGTTTCGGAAATCCTAGTAACGAAATATTCTCTGAATCGGACGAAATCAACGCCCGGGTTCCTATTTTACCCGGAAGCATCCGGAACACACGAGAACCGCCGGAGAAGGGGGCAGGGCCACCACACCACACCCCGGCGCGGCCAAGGGGGCGCCCCCTAGGGTGTGGGCCCCCCGAAGCCCTCCCGCGCCGCCTCTCCGCCTATATAAAGCCCCCGACCTAAAAACCTCGGGGCGTTCGACGAAAACCACGAAACCTTCCGGAGCCGCCGCCATCGCGAAGCCAAGATCCGGGGACAGGAGTCTCCGTTCCGGCACCCTGCCGGAGCGGGGAAGTGCCCCCGGAAGGCTTCTCCATCGACACCGCTGCCATCTCCACCGCCATCTTCATCACCGCCGCTGCTCCCATGAGGAGGGAGTAGTTCTCCATCGAGGCTCGGGGCTGTACCGGTAGCTATGTGGTTCATCTCTCTCCTATGTGCTTCAATACAATAATCTCATGAGCTGCCTTACATGATTGAGATTCATATGATGATGCTTGTAATCTAGATGTCATTATGCTAGTCAAGTGAGTTTTACTTATGTGATCTCCGGAGACTCCTAGTCCCACGTGTGTAAAGGTGACAAGTGTGTGCACCGTGTGGGTCTCTTAGGCCATATTTCACGTAATACTTACTCAATGTTGAATGGCATAGTGAGGTGCTTATTTATATCTCTTTAAGATTGCAATATGTTTTGTATCACAATTTATCTATGTGCTACTCTAGTGATGTGTTATTAAAGTAGTTTTATTCCTCCCGCATGTGTGCAAAGGTGACAGATGCGTGCACCGTGTTAGTACTTGGTTTATGCTATGATCATGATCTCTTGTAGATTGCGAAGTTAACTATTGCTATGATAATATTGATGTGATCTATTCCTCCTACATATGCATGAAGGTGACAAGTGTGCATGCTATGCTAGTACTTGGTTTAGTCTCGTTGATCTATCTTACACTAAAGGTTACTAAAATATGAGCATTATTGTGGAGCTTGTTAACTCCGGCATTGAGGGTTCGTGTAATCCTACGCAATGTGTTCATCATCCAACAAAAGTGTAGAGTATGCATTTATCTATTCTCGTTATGTGATCAATGTTGAGAGTGTCCACTAGTGAAAGTCTATTCCCTAGGCCTTGTTCCTAAATATCGCTATCGCTGCTTGTTTACTCGTTTTATCGCGTTACTACTGCTACATTACTACCGCTTGTTTACTCGTCCCGGGCAAAGCACTTTTCTCGGTGTCGTTGCCGTTGCTATCGCTTATTCATACCACCTGTATTTCACTATCTCTTCGCCGAACTAGTGCACCTATTAGGTGTGTTGGGGACACAAGAGACTTCTTGCTTTGTGGTTGCAGGGTTGCATGAGAGGGATATTTTTGACCTCTTCCTCCCTGAGTTCGATAAACCTTGGGTGATCCACTTAAGGGAAACTTGCTGCTGTTCTACAAACCTCTGCTCTTGGAGGCCCAACACTGTCTACAAGAATAGAAGCTCCCGTAGACATCAGTATACTATGCATGAGGCTTGCAACTTATAGGATATCTTATACATAACACATATGCTTTATTACTACCGTTGACAAAATTGTCTCTTGTTTTCAAAATGAAAAGCTCTAGCACAAATATAGTAACCAATGCTTCCCTCTGCGAAGGGCCTATCTTCTACTTTATTGTTGAGTAAGTTTACCTATTCTTTCTATCCCAGAAGCAAACACTTGTATCAACTGTTTTCATTGATTCTTACATGTTTACTTATTGCACTTGTTATATTACTTTGTGTTGACAATTATCCATGAGATATATATGTTGAAGTTGAAAGCAACCGCTGAAACTTATATCTTCCTTTGTGTTGCTTCAATGCCTTTACTTTGAATCTATTGCTTTATGAGTAACTCTTATGCAAGTCTTATTGATGCTTGTCTTGAAAGTATTATTCATGAAAAGTCTTTGCTATATGATTCATTTGTTTACTCATTATCTTCATCATTGCTTCGAATCGCTGCATTCATCTCATATGCTTTACAATAGTATGATCAAGATTATGATAGCATGTCACTTCAGAAATTATCTTTGTTATCGTTTACCTACTCGAGGGCGAGTAGGAACTAAGCTTGGGGATGCTTGATACGTCCCAAACGTATCTATAATTTCTTATGTTCCATGCTACTTTTATGATGATACTCACATGTTTTATACACATTATATGTCATTATTATGCATTTTCCGGCACTAACCTATTGACGAGATGACGAAGAGCCAGTTGTTGTTTTCTGCTGTTTTTGGTTTCAGAAATCCTAGTAAGGAAATATTCTCCGAATTGGACGAAATCAACGCCCAGGGTCCTATTTTTGCACGAAGCTTCCAGAAGTCCGAAGAGGAAACGAAGTGGGGCCACGAGGTGGCGACACACCAGGGCGGCGCGGCCCGGGCCCCGGCCGCGCGGCCCTGTTGTGTGGGCCCCTCGTGACGCCTCCCCGACCTGCCCTTCCGCCTACTTAAAGCCTTCGTCGCGAAACCCCCAGTACCGAGAGCCACGATACGGAAAATCTTCCAGAGACGCCGCCGCCGCCAATCCCATCTCGGGGGATTCAAGAGATCGCCTCCGGCACCCTGCCGGAGAGGGGAATCATCTCCCGGAGGTCTCTTCATCGCCATGATCGCCTCCGGATCGATGTGTGAGTAGTCCACCCCTGGACTATGGGTCCATAGCAGTAGCTAGATGGTTGTCTTCTCCTCATTGTGCTATCATGTTAGATCTTGTGAGCTGCCTATCATGATCAAGATCATCTATTTGTAATCCTTCATGTTGTGTTTGTTGGGATCCGATGAATATTGAATACTATGTCAAGTTGATTATCAATCTATCATATATGTTATTTATGTTCTTGCATGCTCTCCGTTGCTAGTAGAGGCTCGGCCAAGTTGATACTTGCGACTCCAAGAGGGAGTATTTATGCTCGATAGTGGGTTCATGCCTCCATTAAATCTGGGACAGGTGACGGAAAGTTCTAAGGTTGTGGATGTGCTCGTTGCCACTAGGGATAAAACATCGATGCTTTGTCTAAGGATATTTGTGTTGATTACATTACGCACCATACTTAATGCAATTGTCTCGTTGTTTACAACTTAATACTGGAGGGGGTTCGGATGATAACCTCGAAAGTGGACTTTTTAGGCATAGATGCATGTCTGGATAGCGGTCTATGTACTTTGTCGTAATGCGCTGATTAAATCTCATAGTACTCATCATGATATATGTATGTGCATTGTTATGCCTTCTTTATTTGTCAATTGCCCAACTCGTAATTCGTTTACCCAACATCTCGTTTATCTTATGGGAGAGACACCACTAGTGAACTGTGGACCCCGGTCCAATTCTTTACATCTGAAATACAATCTACTGCAATTGTTCTTTACTGTTCTTCGCAAACAATCATCATCATCCACACTATACATCTAATCCTTTGTTTACAGCAAGCCAGTGAGATTGACAACCTCACTGTTACGTTGGGGCAATGTTCTGTGATTGTGTTGTGCAGGTTCCACGTTGATGCTGGAATCCCTGGTGTTGCGCCGCACTACACTCCTCCGCCATCAACCTTCAACGTGCTTCTTGAATCCTACTGGTTCGATAAACCTTGGTTTCTTACTGAGGGAAACTTGCTGCTGTACGCATCACACCTTCCACTTGGGGTTCCCAACGGGCGTGTGCTTTACGCGTCATCATGGCTCTCGGTACAGGGGTTTTCGCGACGAAGGCTATAAGTAGGCGGAAGGGTAGGGTTGGAGGCGGCGCGGGGGCCCCACACCATAGGGCGGCGCGGGCCCCACCCAGGCCGCGCGGCCCTGTGGTGTCGGCACCTCATCGCCCCACTTCGTATCCCCTTCGGTCTTCTGGAAGCTTCGTGGAAAAATAAGACCCTGGGCGTTGATTTCGTCAAATTCCGAGAATATTTCCTTTGTAGGATTTCTGAAACCGAAAACAGCAGAAAACAACAACTGGCTATTTGGCATCTCGTCAATAGGTTAGTGCCGGAAAATGCATAATAATAACATAAAGTGTGTATAAAACATGTGAGTATCATCATAAAAGTAGAATGGAACATAAGAAATTATAGATACGTTTGAGATGTATCAAGCATCCCCAAGCTTAGTTCCTACTCGCCCTCGAGTAGGTAAACGATAACAAGGATAATTTCTGAAGTGACATGCTATCATAATCTTGATCAATACTATTGTAAAGCATATGAGATGAATGCAGTGATTCGAAGCAATGGTAAAGACAATGATTAAACAACTGAATCATATAGCAAAGACTTTTCATTAATAGTACTTTCAAGACAAGCATCAATAAGACTTGCATAAGAGTTAACTCATAAAGCAATAAATTCTTAGTAGAAAGCTTTGAAGTAACACAAAGGAAGATATAAGTTTCAGCGGTTGCTTTCAACTTCAACATGTATATCGCATGGATAATTGTCAACACAAAGTAATATGATGAATGCAAATAAGCAAGTATGCAGGAATCAATGCACACAGTTGACACAAGTGTTTGCTTCTAAGATAGAAAGAAGTAGGTAAACTGACTCAACATAAAGTAAAAGAATGGGCCCTTCGCAGAGGGAAGCATGGATTACTATTTTTGTGCTAGAGCTTTTATTTTGAAAACATAGAAACAATTTTTTCAACGGTAGTAATAAATCATATGTGTTATGTATAAGACATCCTATAAGTTGCAAGCCTCATGCATAGAATACCAATAGTGCTCGCACCTTGTCCTAATTAGCTTGGATTAACACGGATTATCATTGCATAACATATGTTTCAACCAAGTGTCACAAATGGGTACCTCTATGCCGCCTGTACAGAGGTCTAAGAAGAAAGTTCGCATTGGATTTCTCGCTTTTGATTATTCTCAACTTAGACATCCATACCGGGACAACATAGAAAACAGATAATGGACTCCTCTTTTAATGCTTAAGCATTCAACAACAGATAATATTCTCATAAGAGATTGAGGATTAGTGTCCAAACTGAAACTTCCACCATGATTCATGGCTTTAGTTAGCGGCCCAATGTTCTTCTCTAACAATATGCATACTCAAACCATTTGATCATGAAAATCGCCCTTACCTCAGACAAGACGAACATGCATAGGAACTCACATGATATTCAACAAAGGTGTAAAAGTTGATGGCGTCCCCAGAAACATGGTTACCGCTCAACAAGCAACTTATAAGAAATAAGATACATAAGCTACATATTCTTTACCACAATAGTTTTTAAGGCTATTTTACCATGAGCTATATATTGCAAAGACAAAGAATAGAATTTTAAAGGTAGCACTCAAGTAATGTACTTTGGAATGGCAGAAAAATACCATGTAGTAGGTAGGTATGGTGGACACAAATGGCATAGTTTTTGGCTCAAGGATTTGGATGCACGAGAAGAATTCCCTCTCAGTACAAGGCTTAGGCTAGCAAGGTTGTTTGAAGCAAACTCAAGTATAAACCGGTAGAGAAAAACTTACATAAGAACATATTGCAAGCATTATAAGATTCTACACTGTCTTCCTTGTTGTTCAAACACCTTAACCAGAAAATATCTAGACTCAGAGAGACCAATCATGCAAACCAAATTTTAACAAGCTGTATGTAGTTCTTCATTAATAGGTGCAAAGTACATGATGCAAGAGCTTAAACATGATCTATATGAGCACAACAATTGCCAAGTATCAAATTATTCAAGACATTATACCAATTACCACATGAAGCATTTTCTGTTTCTAACCATATAACAATGAACGAAGCAGTTTTCAACTTTCGCCATGAACATTAAAAGTACAGCTAAGAACACATGTGTTCATATGCAACAGTGGAGCGTGTCTCTCTCCCACACAAAGAATGCTAGGATCCGATTTTATTCAAACAAAAACAAGAATAAAAGCAAACAGACGCTCCAAGTAAAGCACATAAGATGTGACGGAATAAAAATATAGTTTCACTAGAGGTGACCTGATAAGTTGTCGATGAAGAAGGGGATGCCTTGGGCATCCCCAACCTTAGATGCTTGAGTCTTCTTGAAATATGCAGGGATGAACCACGGGGGCATCCCCAAGCTTAGACTTTTCACTCTTCTTGATCATATTGTATCATCCTCCTCTCTTGACCCTTGAAAACTTCCTCCACACCAAACTCGAAACAAACTCATTAGAGGGTTAGTGCATAATTGAAAATTCATATATTCAGAGGTGAAATAATCATTCTTAACACTTCTGGACATTGCACAAAGCTACAGAAAGTTAATGGAACAAAGAAATCCATTAAACATAGCAAAACAGGATGCGAAATAAAAGGCAGAATCTGTCAAAACAGAACAGTCCGTAAAGACGAATTTTTCTGGGGCACTTAACTTGCTCAGATGAAAAAGCTCAAATTGAATGAAAGTTGCGTACATATCTGAGGATCACGCACGTAAAATGGCAGGTTTTTCTGAGTTACCTACAGACGGGGCTGCTAAATTTCGTGACAGCAAGAAATCTGTTTCTTGCGCAGTAATCCAAATCTAGTATCAACATTACTATGAAAGACTTTACTTGGCACAACAATGCAATAAAATAAAGATAAGGAGAGGTTGCTACAGTAGTAACAACTTCCAAGACTCAAATATAAAACAAAAGTGCTGAAGTAAAATAATGGGTTGTCTCCCATAAGCGCTTTTCTTTAACGCCTTTAAGCTAGGCGCAGAAAGTGTGAATCAAGTATTATCAAGAGATGAAGCATCAAAAGAGGGGTTTAGAGTTTTCTCAACTATGCATTGTATCTTATCTATGTAAGTAACTCCTCTTTCGTTGCTCCTAGGCTTACTATCCTCATCAAACAAATTTTCAGGAACAAGCCAAGCATAGTTATTTTCTAGAGCTTCATGCATTCCTAGGAGCTTACTAGGTATCGGTACTTTAATCTCCCCACCATCATTAACATTATTAGTGTACTTTATTCTATCCATGTCAATCTTTTCAAGTGTTTTTTGCAAAATCGGTATAAAAGCCAAGCCTCTTATGCTTAATAAAAACTTTTCTAGCTTCTTTAGCTATATCACCAAATTCTTTAAGAAGGGTTTCTAAGACAAAATCTCTCTTTTCTCCCCTTTCCATATCAGAGAGTGTAAGAAACATATGTTGGATTATAGGATTGAGATTAACAAATCTAGTTTCCAACATGTGTATTAAACAGGCAGTGGCACTTTCATAAGTAGGAGCAACTTTTACCAAGGGTGTATCTTCAAAATCTTCATCCATACTAACATGGGTGAAAAATGCTTCTATATTATCTCTTCCAATGATAGACCCTCGTCCTACCGGTATGTCTTTCAGAGTGAACTTAGGAGGAAACATGATGAAATAAACAAAAGGTAAATAAAGTAAATGCAAGTAACTATTTTTTTTGTGTTTTTAATATAGAGAACGCAAACAAGACAATAAGTAAATCAACTAATTTTTTTATGTTTTTGATATAGAGAACAAACCAAGCAGTAAATAAAATAAAGTAAAGCAAGTAAAAAAACAAAGTAAAGAGATTGGATGTGGGAGACTCCCTTGCAGCATGTCTTGATCTCCCCGGCAACGGCGCCAGAAAAATCCTTGCTGTTGGCGTGGTAGTTAACACACGTCCGTTGGGAACCCCAAGAGGAAGGTGTGACGCGTACAGCAGCGAGTTTTCCCTCAGTATGAAACCAAGGTTATCGAACCAGTAGGAGTCAAGGAACACGTGAAGGTTGTTGGTGAAGGAGTGTAGTGCGGCGCAACACCAGGGATTCCGGCGCCAACGTGGAACCTGCACAACACAATCAAAGTACTTTGCCCAACGTAACAGTGAGGTTGTCAATCTCACCGGCTTGCTGTAAACAAAGGATTAAACGTATGGTGTGGAAAATGATATTTGTTTGCGAAGAACAGTAAAGAACAGAGTTTGTAGTAGATTGTATTTCAGATGTAAAAGAATGGACCGGGGTCCACAGTTCACTAGTGGTGTCTCTCCCATAAGATAAATAGCATGTTGGGTGAACAAATTACAGTTGGGCAATTGACAAATAGAGAGCGCATAACAATGCACATACTTATCACGATGACTACTATGAGATTTAATCAGGGCATTACGACAAAATACATAGACCGCTATCCAGCATGCATCTATGCCTAAAAAGTCCACCTTCAGGTTAGCATCCGCACCCCTTCCAGTATTAAGTTGCAAACAACAGACATTTGCATTAAGTATGGTGTGTAATGTAATCAACACAAATATCCTTAGACAAAGCATTGATGTTTTATCCCTAGTGGCAACAGCACATCCACAACCTTAGAACTTTCTATCACTGATTCAATGGAGGCATGAACCCACTATCGAGCATAAATACTCCCTCTTGGAGTTACAAGTATCAACTTGGCCAGAGCCTCTACTAGCAACGGAGAGCATGCAAGAATATAAACAACACATATATGATAGATTGATAATCAACTTTACATAGTATTCCATATTCATCGGATCCCAACAAACACAACATGTAGCATTACAAATAGATGATCTTGATCATGATAGGCAGCTCACAAGATCTAACATGATAGCACAATGAGGAGAAGACAACCATCTAGCTACTGCTATGGACCCATAGTCCAGGGGTGAACTACTCACACATCAATCCGGAGGCGATCATGGTGATGAAGAGTCCTCTGGGAGATGATTCCCCTCTCCGGCAGGGTGCCGGAGGCGATCTCCTGCATCCCCCGAGATGGGATTGGCGGCGGCGTCTCTGGAAGGTTTTCCGTATCGTGGCTCCCGGTACATGGGTTTTCACGACGAAGGCTATAAGTAGGCGGAAGGGCGGAGTCGGGAGAGTCACGGGGGCCTCCGCCCTTCCGCCTACTTAAAGCCTCCGTCGCGAAACCCCCAGTACCGAGAGCCATGATACGGAAAACCTTACAGAATCGCCGCCGCCGCCAATCCCATCTCGGGGGATTCAGGCGATCGCCTCCGGCACCCTACCGGAGAGGGGAATCATCTCCCGGAGGTCTCTTCATCGCCATGATCGCCTCCGGATCGATGTGTGAGTAGTTCACCCCTGGACTATGGGTCCATATATAGCAGTAGCTAGATGATCGTCTTCTCCTCATTGTGCTATCATGTATGATCTTGTGAGCTGCCTATCATGATCAGATCATCTATCTGTAATCCTTCATGTTGTGTTTGTTTGGATCCGATGAATATTGAATACTATGTCAAGTTGATTATCAATCTATCATATATGTTATTTATGTTCTTGCATGCTCTCCGTTGCTAGCAGAGGCTCTGACCAAGTTGATACTTGTGACTCCAAGAGGGAGTATTTATGCTCGATAGTGGGTTCATGCCTCCATTAAATCTGGGACGAGTGACGAAAAGTTCTAAGGTTGTGGATGTGCTGTTGCCACTAGGGATAAAACATCGATGCTTTGTCTAAGGACATTTGTGTTGATTACATTACGCACCATACTTAATGCAATTTTCGGTTGTTTACAACTTAATACTGGAGGGGGTTCGGATGATAACCTGAAGGTGGACTTTTTAGGCATAGATGCATGCTGGATAGCGGTCTATGTACTTTGTCGTAATGCCCTGATTAAATCTCATAGTACTCATCATGATATATGTATGTGCATTGTTATGCCTTCTTTATTTGTCAATTGCCCAACTGTAATTTGTTCACCCAACATCTGCTATCTTATGGGAGAGACACCGCTAGTGAACTGTGGACCCCGGTCCTATTCTTTACATCCGAAATACAAACCGCTGCAATTGTTCTTTACTTGTTCTTCGCAAACAACCATCATCATCCACACTATACATCTAATCCTTTGTTTACAGCAAGCCGGTGAGATTGACAACCTCGCTGTTACGTTGGGGCAAAGTTCTGTGATTGTGTTGTGCAGGTTCCACGTTGGCGCCGGAATCCTTGGTGTTGCGCCGCACTACACTCCTCCGCCATCGACCTTCAACGTGCTTCTTGGCTCCTCCTGGTTCGATAAACCTTGGTTTCTTTATGAGGGAAAACTTGCTACTGTGCGCATCACACCTTCCTCTTGGGGTTCCCAACGGACGTGTCAACTACACGCATCAAACGCTGCTCCACCCTAAACCTTTGTCGCGGTAGAGAAACGGCCATTTTGTCTGCCACGGCAGAGACCCTCCAGTCCGGGTTCATATCACGAACTGGGAACAAAGGTCCTCGACCACGAGCCTGCTGGCCGCACCACGTGGCAGCCCCTTTGGATCCGGTGCATATTTGAACTGGGACTAAAGGGGGGACGTTTTAGTCCCGCCTGGTTGGTCCCGGTTTGGAAACCGGGACTGAAGGCCCAAATGAACCAGGACTGAAGCCCTTTTTTCCACTAGTGTGTATTATTGAGTTTTGACCCAAGATTATAATTCTCTCTCTTGTTTTTACGAGTGAGTTTCTTACTCGATATTTATATATTTCCATATGATAGTCTCAAAGAAATTTGCACCATACAATACAATTACTGGCCAACTCTTAAGCACAAGACCATGATGCTTTAGTTTTTTATAATTAATTCATCTCTTTTTGACAGAGTTGACACACTAATCTAGAAGGAACCTGTGAACTCCACCATTGTTGTAGGCATCGGAGAAACACTGGAGCACGAGAGAATGAAAGGTCCATGTATTGACATTGATCCCTTTTTCCGTTTTCACATATGATATTGAGGAGGTCCAGGTAAAGGTACTTCATTGGCCTCTGCTTTTATTGTCATTGTGTTATTGTATACTAGTACCATAGTGCAGTACCTTAGACTAACTACACACTACGGGAAAATCAGGCGCTGCCGTGCAGCGTTTCATTTCCGTGAGGCACCGCACGGCAAAGATTTCTTTGCCGTGCGGCGCGAGAGGGACGCACGGCAAAGAAGTAAAGCACGGCAAAGTTTTATGGTGGCGCACGGAAAAGTATCGCCGCACGGCAAAGTTAGAAGTGCCTCACGGCAACGCGTTGGCGCACGGCAAAGCCCTCCAGAAGCGCACGGCAAAGAAGCTAGGACGGAAAAGATCCTTTGCCGTGCGTTCATTCTTTGCCGTGAGTTGCATTCTTTTCCGTGGTGCTCCCTTTGCCGTGCGGCCAGGAATAGTGCACGGCAAAGCCTCCTTTGCCGTGCGTTGCATTCTTTGCCGTGCGCCAACAACCATTTAATTTGTTTTTCTAACTATTTTATTTCATCTAATACTTATATTTATTTTGTTAATTAGTTTTTCTTTTTGATGACTATTTATTAGAAAATGTGCAATACAAAATTACTCTCCATGTTCATCCCCCACATATATCAGGGTTCCGGTGCTCCGGCGGCCGTCCCCCTCCTTCCCCCAAAAACAGCGGGACGGCGGGTCTACCCCCGTAGATTTCTCCGCGCGAGGGTGCACAACGTACTTTTTCATTCTTTTAGGTTTGTTAGGGTTAGGTTTTAGGTCCAGTTGCAAGTTTTGGTGGCATTCCGGTGCTCCGGGGGTCATTCCCCCCTAAAAACGGCTGTTTGTGGGCCTCGGATGGTCTACCCCCTAGATTTCTCCGCGCGAGGTTCCACCAATATACCTTTTCATAGGTTTAGGTTTGTTTAGTCCATGGACATATGGAAACCATGTGTGGCACCCTTTGGCACAGTCTAGCCCCCGATATACCCGCGGCGGGACACTTCACCGTACACGTCCATGAATCTGTTAAGTGTTATCGCCCGAAGGTGAGGGATGTCAGACCGGGGATCCCTGCCATGCACCATTTTGGTGAATCACACCTTGCATCACACTTTGACACATAGCATAGGCCCACATGCAAGATTTGGTGGGGTTCCGGTGTTCCGGCGGTCGTTCTCCCCCACCTCCCCCCAAAACAGCGGACGTGTGCCCCGGCGGGTCTACCCCCTAGATTTCTCCGCGCGAGGGTGCACCAATGTACCTTTTCATTCTTTTAGGTCTGTTTAGGACATATACACATGGAGAACCAAGATTGGGACCCTTTGGCACATATATACCCGCAGCTTGAGCCATTATCACACGATCGACGGTGTGCCTGATCTACTGGTTAGGGTTCGGCGTAGGGTTAGGGCTAGGGTCTAGGGTTTAGGGGAGCTAATTTTGCACCATTACACCTTGCACCACACTTTTACACATAGCATAGGCCCACATGCAAGATTTGGTGGGGTTGCGGTGCTCCGGCGGTCGTTCTCCCCCTCCTCCCCCAAAAACAGCGGAACGTGTGCCCCGGCGGGTCTACCCCCCTAGATTTCTCCGCGCGAGGGTGCACCAATGTACCTTTTCATTCTTTTAGGTTTGTTTAGTACATATACACATGTAGAAGCAAGATTGGGACCCTTTGGCACATATATACCCTCAGCTCGAGCCATTATCACACGATCGACGGTGTGCCTGATCTACTGGTTAGGGTTCGGCGTAGGGTTAGGGCTAGGGTCTAGGGTTTAGGGGAGCTACTTTTGCACCATTACACCTTGCACCACACTTTCACACATAGCATAGGCCCACATGCAAGATTTGGTGGGGTTGGGCTGCTCCGGCGGTCGTTCTCCCCCTCCTCCCCCCAAAACAGCGGAACGTGTGCCCCGGCGGGTTTACCCCCTAGATTTCTCCGCGCGAGGGTGCACCAATGTACCTTTTCATTATTTTAGGTTTGTTTAGGACATATACACATGTAGAAGCAAGATTGGGACCCTTTGGCACATATATACCCGCAGCTCGAGCCATTATCACACGATCGAGGGTGTGCCTGATCTACTGGTTAGGGTTAGGTGTAGGGTTAGGGCTAGGGTCTAGGGTTTAGGGGAGCTAATTTTGCACCATTACACCTTGCACCACACTTTTACACATAGCATAGGCCCACATGCAAGATTTGGTGGGGTTGCGGTGCTCCGGCGGTCGTTCTCCCCCTCCTCCCCCGAAAACAGCGGAACGTGTGCCCCGGCGGGTCTACCCCCCTAGATTTCTCCGCGCGAGGGTGCACCAATGTACCTTTTCATTCTTTTAGGTTTGTTTAGGACATATACACATGTAGAAGCAAGATTGGGACCCTTTGGAACATATATACCCGCAGCTCGAGCCATTATCACACGATCGAGGGTGTTCCTGATCTACTGGTTAGGGTTAGGTGTAGGGTTAGGGCTAGGGTCTAGAGTTTAGGGGAGCTACTTTTGCACCATTACACCTTGCACCACACTTTGACACATAGCATAGGCCCACATGCAAGATTTGGTGGGGTTGCGGTGCTCCGACGGTCGTTCTCCCCCTCCTCCCCCCAAAACAGCGGAACGTGTGCCCCGGCGGGTCTACCCCCCTAGATTTCTCCGCGCGAGGTTGCACCAATGTACCTTTTCATTATTTTAGGTTTGTTTAGGACATATACACATGGAGAACCAAGATTGGGACCCTTTGGCACATACACCCGCAGCTCGAGCCATTATCACATGATCGAGGGTGTGCCTGATCTACTGGTTAGGGTTAGGTGTAGGGTTAGGGCTAGGGTCTAGGGTGTAGGGATATGGTTTAGGTTAAAGGTAAGTATTTATGGTTAGGTATAGGTTTAGTTTTTAGGGTTAGGGTTAGGGTTTATGATGCATGGTTCTGCAGCTCCGGTGTCGTGGTTTAGGGGATTAGAGGGGTTTAGGGCTCGAAGCCTCCCCAGTTTAGGGTCTAGGATTTAGGGGAGCTACTTTTGCACCATTAGACCTTGCACCACACTTTGACACATATCATAGGTCCACACGCAAGATTTGGTGGGGTTCCGGTGCTACGGCGGTCTTTCTCCCCCTCCTCCCCCCAAAACAGCGGAACGTGTGCCCCGGCGGGTTGTGGTGACCCTGCATACCACTGCATGTTGTAGTATGCTAGTCGTTGATATAACATTCACGAAGTACCATTTCGCAAATATTACATCCCTCAGAGTAGTACAACAGAACATAGCAGGTCCATAACTCATTCATTTATTATTACAATCATAATATACATATCATCTCGGAGCTCCTCTTGGGTCCTAAGAGGGATACTCCTGGGTTCGAGGCGAACCCAACTTAACTTACAATATAGAAGTTTAACTAGATTATACATTTATTCCATCGAGCAGCTAAGTATTAAGAGTTCGCACTGCTCGGATACTACTACTACTCGGTGATTCTAGACTTGATCTCCTCCGGAAGCCTCCCCGGTTCCGTAGACTATAAGGTAGTCTACGCCTTCAACACCTCCAGAGAGGTCTGGTTCTTCATAGCCGATGATCTCTGCTCCTTCAGGGTTGTTGTGGTCCTCCTCCAGACGGTTCAGACAATCTAAGCAGGGGATTTAAGAGTGGTATGAGTACTAGCGTACTCAACAAGTTCATTATAGAAAAGAGGTGTTTAATGCACTAGCTACGATACTAGACCAGAAATTCTAATACCAATGCAGGTTTTGATAAACATTTCTTCAAGAGGTTGCTTTTATTCTGAAGAACTATGTCCGTCAGCCTTCACCGGTTTACTAGAACTTCATGGAGTTCCTTTCTGGCAGCGTTCGCAGTTCCAAATCCCGGAACAGGGAGTGACGAGTCACGGTTCTTTACACTCGCAGAGGTGTGTTGCTTTACCCATAAGAGATCTTAACCTTGGTGCCAACCGGGCAGCTTTCCCGTCCACACTTCCTATGGTGTGAGGCCCGGTATAAGGTCTAGCCAATCATGTTCCTCCGCTACCTCGAACACCCACCCTTTGTTGCAAACTCCGACCCTGGCCCACGCCGGTCCCATTATTCCCATAGATTTCAGGGTGGACCCCGACCACGACGTCAATGCATGGGCTCTACCATACATTCCTACGCCGGCAGCTGCAACCCATCATAGACCGCAATACCGTGGGGACTTAGGACTCCCCAGCCTCACCGCTTGCTCCTTCGGGCGACAAGTGTACTACGGACAATGCCGTGGGGACTTAGGACTCCCCAGCCTCACCGCTTGCCCCCTTGGATTACAAGTGTACTACGGTAAAGCGCATCCGTTGATGAACGAGAGGTGGAAACACTTTTGACTACTCCGTCCCACTCCGGATCTTATGGTTAACACGGGTATTACGGCACAAGAATCACTCGGACGACATTTGTTGTTTAATCCTAGATGGATATAAACCCGTGCAATGGAACCTCCACCATATCAACACAATCCATGGTTCCATTTCCCACCACATAGTCATATTCATAGTTATGAAAATAGTGGTTTTGCTTTTCATGCGATAGTGATAAACATAGTACTTTGCAAGTAATTTGGTAAAAATACTCAATTGACATGAGCAAGCGATGAACTTGCCTGAACAATGCAAAGTTTTGCAGTTGGATGGTGTGGACTGACCCTTGTCCTCTGTTTCTGAAAAATAGCATCATTGTCCAATAAGGGCAATGGTTAAAGAAGCATTGATGCATGATTCCAATTTTAGGGTTTGTTCCCCCCTTCCGATGTCTTATCATTTCATGTGAGAGGTTAATACTAAGAATAATTTGGGGATACTTTATTTAAAGTAAAATACAATCTTGAAATGTTTTCAAGGTGTTTTTAAAGTCTAAAAGCATTAATGGGATTATTTTCATTATTTGAAAATATAAGGTGTGATTTAAATTATTATTATAATCATCAAATTAAGATTTATTCTTAGTTGTCTTCAAAAATTTCTTTTGATATTTTATTCAGGTAGAGAATTTTATGCTGATCAGTTTTCATATTTTTAATTAATTTTTTAGAGCTATTAAACATTTCTTATACAATTTCAAAGTTTCTGTATTTAAATGAAATTATGAAATGACTTAATTGCCCCTGGGCCCACATGTCAGTGCGGCCCAGCGGGTTAGGTCGCACCCGAGCCACCAGTTTGGCTCGGTCGGCCCACTCGTCCTCTCCTCTCTTCCTCGCGCAGAAACCCTAATCCCGCGTCGCCCCGCCATTTGCCGAATTAATCCGGCCGTCTCCGGCCAACACCGGCGGCGTGGTTGGTCGCAAAAGAACCGCCGCTCGACGGCGAACACGATGGTCCGCGTCGATTCGGTTCTCGCCGCCTCCTCGACTCGCCCCCGTCGCCTCTGCTCGCCTACCGTGAGGATCCACGGCGATCTCTTCGCCGCCGATGCTCCTGGTGCTGTGGCGCGGCCGTGTGCCTCGCCGTGGTGGTCCAGGTGTTGCGGCGAGGTGGTGCCTGGCTTGGCGTGGCCTGGCGCCGCCGTTCGCCCGGCGTGTGCCGCCGTGCCGCCATGGCTGTGCTCCTCTCCGATTAACTTGTAAGTTCACACCGCCTCCCTCCTTCTCTACTACCTGTTCTTCCTCTTCTGCTTTCCTTCTAGTCTAGCTCTGGCCACTGGCCTGCTTCTCCTTGCGCCTATGCTGTGCCGTGCTTTACTGGCCATAGCCATAGCTTGTGTTGCTGCTCTACCTCGATTTGCTCTGCTGCCTGTGCTTGCTGTAGATGCGCGTGTGCTACTGCTGTTATTCTTGCTACTGGCCCTACTGGCCTTGGCCATTGTTACCCTGGCCACGCCAGTGCTTGCTATCCTTACTAAATTCTTGCTCTGTGCCTCTATTCTGGTTGCTATGCATGCTAGAATTCAAGTGTATTCATGTAAGATTTTCCTGGCTTGATTACAGTGTGCAATTCTTGCATATTTGCAAGTGCCAGAGCAATTGTGGCTAATTCTGGTGCTCAAATTTATGATTATGCTCAATTGAGCATTACTGTGGGCTTAACAGTGTTATTCAATAATGGTTTGATGTGTGCCTTGCTTGTGTATCTTGATCCAGTGGCTCATCATGCCTTTGATATGCTTCTGGATACAATCATAAATTATTATGTGATTATCTGTGAAGCATCTATTGATTAACTGTGGCTACTACCTTTATATGATTTATGAATTGATGTCAGGATTGATTCTAGCCTGCCTTAACAGGCTCTAGCAAGCTTCTGATGATCTTGTGATCATCAGTTGCTTGTAAAAGCTGTTGTGCTCAATCTGTGCCTTACCAGGGCTCAATTTGAGATGTGTGTGGTTTACAGACAAGTACTAGTGTGTGCTGCTGTTGACTTAAGCAATTGTTGTTGCTTGCAGTGATCCATTGGATCCACTGCAAGGCTCTGGTGTATTGTTTACTTGGATCCATCATTTATCTGTGTAGCTTGGCAAGATTTATTTGATAAATGAGATGAACTGTTTCTTCAGTTATGATTCTTTAACTTTATTGACTTGAGCTAGAGGGATGCCAACACTTGTTGGGGACCCTAGCTCACTCTGAACCCTCTGGGTGATGATGGGTGGCTTGGTTGGCTAGTCTAGTGGTTGAGGTGGCCTCAACAGCAAGTATTTGCTGTTCAGGAAGCTCCCACCCTTTCATTGGCTTGCTGTGGCTTAGTGAATATCTCACTGGATAAACCCTTGTTGGTTCTCCAGTGACCTTTGCTGTTGACAAACAGGAATAGACACTATCTGTCTATCTGTCTGATGGCTTGCTGGGCTTTAGGTGCTAGGTGATTTTGGATGGCTGGTTAGGGATTAATCCAGGTTGGATTTCTCTGGTATTGTCACCATGCTGACATACCAATGTTCCCATGGTGATTTCCTTCTGGCCGATCTCTAGTTTGCTTGCACCAAAAGGCTTAGTAGCCAGATGATGATACAAACTGGGTACTCACACCCTTTGGCTTGTGTGTGTTTGATGCACATGCTTATTTATGAGCAAGACAGATGCTTGCTCATGATTCTTTGTATATACCTCACTCCAGCTCCTAGAATGAGTTGTTGGTGTAGAGGATTTCTTCTGGTTTGGATTTATGAGCTTGCCCTGCTCCTCCTTGCAATCCTATGGTGCTTGATTCGGTACTGTGGTGGTTTTGGACAGGTTGAACAGCAGTGCTGTTCTTCCTGTTCTTGATTTCTCGGTTTCTGGTGGACTTACCCAGTGATTTCTGTCGATGAACTGTTGGTTCTGGCGGTGGAAAAGGTTTTATACCATCTCTGCTTTGCTCTCTTGGTCGACAGCTGAGCCTGTCACACTTGGGTGACTCACTAGCTGTGTGTGTGTGTGTGTGTGTGCTGTGCTCCATGCACACAGCCTTGTGAGCAGGCTGTGTGTGTGTGTATCCTGATGCTTTGCATCTGGCTTGGGACTTGGCTGTGAGCTGATCAGCTCGGCATCTTTGGTAATATCCTCTCCCTTTTCATTTAATTTCTAACCTGCCAAGTGGCTATGCCACTTGGCATAACTTGCTTTCTTTGTGTTTGTGTGCAGGGGACAAAGTGATGCTCTGGATGAAGATCAAGATCCTATTGGCAAGATCTCCATGATGATCATCTTATGTAGTTTAGGGTAGATCATTCTCTTGTAATTTTCCTTTATTTTCTTTCTTCTATTTTGCCAATTTATGTAATGTGTTGTAATATTTCATATTACTATTCTGGATATTGTAAATGACAATGTATTATGTGTGATTATCAATAAAGCTCCACTTTTCCTTAATGAGCTTTATATAATTATTGTACTATTTATATTCTTGATTACTTATAATTGTTTATTGAATTATCTCAAGTTTGAATTATGAGATAACAATTTGATGTTTGAATTTGAAATTCAAATTCAACTTTAGGTTTGAATTCAATCATGCAACTTAATTTTGAATTCAATCATGCAACTTAATTTTGAATTCAATCATGCAACTTAAGTTTGTGATGCAACATCCCTTCTCTCTTCTCCAAAACCCTAGTTTAGTTGAATAAGAGCAAGTTTGTCGCACTCTCGAAACCCTAACCCTGTAAGGTGTCGAGAGAGAAACTTGTCCCCCTTCGATGCAGTTTTGTTTTAAAAGCGCGAAATTTCCCCAGAATTTACGATGCAATGCACATCCCTTTCTAAAATCTACCCCTCGATCATCTCTAAACCTGGGACATTACAGCCTTTCCCCCTTAAAGAAGACTTCGTCCCGAAGTTGTGGTTTGTAATACCTGAAGAGTTCGGGGTATGTTTTCCTCAGGTCTTCCTCCTTTTCCCAGGTGACTTCTCTCTCGGGGTGATGCTTCCATTGTATCTTGCAGTACTTTATTGCTAGATTCCTGAGTTGTTTCCAGTTCTCCTCGAGAATTTTTTGCTTGCTTCTCGATGTATGTCAAATCTGGTTGTAACTCGAGCTCATTATGTGATACTGGCTCATCTGGGGTCTTTAAACACTTTCTGAGTTGTGACACATGGAATATGTTGTGAACTTGGGATAACCTCCCCGGTAGTTCCAATTCAAAGGCTAACCCTCGGTTTTGACTCAGAATCTTAAAAGGTCCGATATATCTAGGGCTTAACTTCCCCTTTACTCCAAATCTCTGAAGACCTTTCATCGGGCTCACCTTGAGATATACCATGTCTCCAACTTGTGGCTCCCATGTCCTTCTCTTCTGATCGGCATAACTCTTCTGTCGACTTTGGGCTATTTTCAGCCTATCTCTTATAATGTCAATGATTTGTTGCTTTTCCTTGACATAATCAGGATTAAACTCCTTGCTTGCTCCAGCTTCGTACCAGCATATGGGTGATCTACACTTCCTTCCGTACAGAGCTTCGAATGGTGCCATCTTGATGCTGCTTTGATAACTATTGTTGTATGAAAACTCTGCTAGTGGCAAATGCTCCTCCCATGATCCTCCGAAATCTAGGGCACAAGCCCTAAGCATATCCTCTAGGATTTGATTGGTTCTCTCTGTTTGTCCACCTGTCTGAGGATGATAGGCGGTACTATAATCTAATTTGGATCCTAAAGCTTCATGTAGTTGCTTCCAAAATGCTGATGTGAACACGGATCCTCGATCTGACACGATCTTCTTGGGCACTCCATGTTTACTCACCATCTCTTTGATATAAAGATCGATGAGTTTCTCTCCTTTATCCTGTTGGTTTACTGCTAAGAAGTGTGCGCTTTTCGTCAACCGATCCACGATTACCCATATCATGTCCTTCTTTTTATTGGTCATGGGTAGTCCGGTGATGAAATCCATTCCTATTTCCTCCCATTTGCATTCTGGGATTGGTAAAGGTTGTAACTTTCCTGCCGGACTCTCATGTTCCGCCTTCACTCTTTGGCAGGTATGACATTCCGACACGTATTGTGCTATCTCCCTTTTCATGTTATTCCACCAGAATAGTTCCTTGAGATCCATGTACATCTTTGTACTTCCCGGATGTATAGAATATGGTGTTTGATGAGCTTCTCGGAGTATTACTTCCTTGATCTCAGCAATATCCGGAACGCAAATCCTCTTCTGAAACCATAGTGATCCTGATTCTCCTCGGTGAAATTCTGATGGTCTACCCTCATCTATCCTTCTCATCTCCTCTACGATGAATGGATCGTCTAATTGACCCATCATTATCTCGTTCTTTAAGTTAACATTTAGCTCATCGGCCACTTGTAAAGCCGATAATCCTTCATGAGCTTCTTTCTCCCAAAGTTGTATTTGGGCTTGACTTATTTCCTTCCTCAACTCCGGTGATAATTCTTGTTCCACACCTCCAGTGCTCTTCCTACTCAAGGCATCTGCTACAACATTAGCCTTTCCTGGAGTATAATTGATGGTCAAATCATAATCCTTGATTAGTTCAAGCCATCTTTTCTGCCTCATATTGAGTTCCTTCTGAGTGAAGAAGTACTTGAGACTCTTATGATCCGTATAGATCTCACACTTTGCTCCATAGAGAAAATGTCTCCATGTTTTAAGTGCAAATACAACTGCTGCTAGTTCTAAATCATGTGTTGGGTAATTCACTTCATGAGGTCTGAGTTGCCTTGATCCATATGATATCACTTTTCGATCCTGCATGAGTACACAACCCAATCCATGTTTGGATGCGTCGCCGTACACGGTGTAGTCCTTGCCATCCTCCGGAACTGCTAACACCGGTGCTGTGGTGAGTTTCTCCTTCAGAGTTTGAAAACTCTTCTCACACTCCTCCGACCACACGAATGGTGTGTTCTTCCTTAATAGTTTGGTCATTGGTCCTGCTATCTTGGAGAATCCTTCAATGAACCTTCGGTAGTATCCTGCCATTCCTAGGAATCCTCGGATTTCTTTGACGGTCTTTGGTGCTTCCCAGTCTAAAACTGCTGCTACCTTGCTCGGGTTCACAGCTATTCCATCCTTACTAATGACATGACCAAGAAATTCTACTTGATCTAGCCAAAATTCACACTTACTGAATTTGGCATAGAGTTGGTGTTCTCTCAATGTTTGCAACACTATTCTCAGATGTTCAGCATGTTCAGCTTTATCTTTGGAATAGATCAAGATATCATCGATGAATACGATGACGAACTTGTCTAGACATGGCATGAAGATCTTATTCATGAGATTCATGAAAATTGCTGGGGCATTGGTTAATCCAAAAGGTACTACTAGATACTCATGATGTCCGTACCTCGAGACAAAGGCTGTTTTTGGAACATCTTCCTTCTTGATCTTTATCTGGTGATAACCGGACCTTAGATCAATCTTGGAAAAGACTCCCGCGCCTCTTACTTGATCAAATAAATCTTGTATTCTAGGAAGTGGGTACTTGTTCTTGATGGTAACATTGTTCAAATTCCTGTAGTCTCCGCACATCCTTCTACCTCCATCCCTTTTATCCACGAAGATAACTGGTGATCCCCATGGTGAGATACTCTCCTGTATGAATCCTTTCTGTTCTAAGTCATCCAATTGCTCCTTGAGATTTTTCAACTCCTTAGGCCCCATCTTGTATGGTGCTTTAGCAATCGGAGTTGTGCCTGGAATTAGATCGATAGTAAATTCTATCTCCCTATCTGGTGGCATTCCAGGTAATTCCTTGGGAAACACATCCTGGAATTCATTTACTACAGGTATATCTTCCAACTTCACTTCCTTCATGCTATTCAATTGCAGCTCTACTTCAATCTGTGTATGCTTGTCTCCTTGGTAGATCATTCTACTTCCATCGGGGCTTTTCAAAGACAAAGTCTTATTCACACATTCGATCAATGCTCTGTTAGCTTCTAACCAGTTCATACCAAGAATGACATCAATGTCCTTCATCGGTAAAATGAACAGGTCTGCGTCAAATGCGCATTTATTGATCATAATGACCTGTCCTTGTTTGGTATGGGTTACTACTATCGTTCCCCCCGCGGAAAGTATGGTTATGGGTTTATCTAACTTAGTGCAACTAATCCCATGTTTGATGATGAATTGCTGAGAAATGAATGATGTAGTTGCACCAGTATCGAAAAGTACTTTGCCAGGATGAGTAAGTATCTAGAGCGTACCTATCACTGCTTGATCGGAGTTAACCACCTCCTCCAAGCTGGTGCAGTTTAACTTGCCGAAGGGTTTCTTGTTCTTCCAGTTCCCTCCGGTGTTTCCTCCACGGCTTCCTCCTCCTCCTGACTGACCTCCACCAGTATTTCTCTTGGGGCAGTCCTTCAACATGTGCCCCTCCTGGCGACAACCAAAGCATATTATCCTTGGCTTCTTGCAATCCTTGGCAAAATGTCTTGTGAGTCCACAGCTTCGGCAAAATATTTGATTTGCAGTTTGAAACGCTTGGTTCCTCCTGCTACTGTAGTAGTTGCTGTTGTTGTTGTTGTTGTTGTTGTTGTTGTTGTACCTTGGCTTGAAACTCAAGCTGGTATTGGGCTTGTTACTGACAAACCTCTTAGGCTCAAACTTGGCCTTTTTCCTCTTCTCTTCTTGCAGCTGCTTGAAGTCATCTTCAAGAGTGATGGCTGCATCCACCAACTCTTGGAACTCAGTCGCTCTCATCATCCTGAGCTGAACTTGAACTGGGGACTTAACCCCCGCAAGAACCTCTTTTTCTTCTTGTCCTCGGTGTTGACCTCCTCAATCGAATACCGAGACAACTTCGAAAACTCCCTGACATAAGTCAGGATAGCTTTATCCTTCTGCTCGAGACTTTCAAATTCTCGACGCTTCAGTTCCACTATGCTCTCAGGGACATTGGATTCCCTGAACTTCCTCTTAAACTCCTCCCAGGTAAATACCTTCTCAGCCGGATAAACGGCTACGATATTGTCCCACCATGATGCGGCAGGTCCACACAACAAGTGTGTTGCATATCTGACCTTCTCCAGGTCATTGCATCCAACGGTGTTGAGCTTTCGCTCAGTGTCCATCAGCCAATCCTCCGCGTCCATTGGTTCGGGCGCGTATGCGAAGGATATAGGCTTAGTGTTCTGGAAGTCAGACAAGGTGACTCCCTGGTTTTCGGGCCTTTCCACCCTGTTTTGTTGAAGTAGCTCCTGGAAGAACTTATTCTGCTGCTCCAATGTCACACGTTGCCTCTCCCTTTTGCCGCTCCAGGTTTTCGGGCCTTTCCACCCTGTATTGGAGGAAGTTCTGCTGCGTCATGGGTGGTGGTGGTGGTGGAAACTGATTTCTGGCTGCTTCATCAGCCTCTTCCTTTTGCTTGGCTTCGCGCTCCATACGCTGCGCTTCGCTCTCCTCACCCGTCAATCCCGACATTTTCCCCTAGTTCCGCAACACAAAGTGGTACTCATAGTTACTCCATGCGCAAGTTTTCTGAGCTCAACTTTGTGCACAGAACTAGTCACGCAATGGAAATCAAGAAGCAAATCCAAATCATACAAAACATATACCCTGTATTTACATACATAAGTGGTCTTATTACAATACTCAGTGACGTTGTGAGTATGCAAACTCACTTATTAAAGTATATGTACAAATTTCTACAAAATATTACATACTAGAATACATGTGGTACTTATGTATTGTAGTTTCGCCTCCCTTGGTGGTCACTAGCTGTTCTTCACTCCCGGTACATTCCAGGCTTCCATCCGGTCGAACGTGTAGTCCTCCTGACAAAACCTGGAACATAAGGTCTCCCCGTTGGCTGGTAGTCGGAATCAGATGATGATCCCAGGGAGAAATCAGTGTTCACGAACTGATCATTCAATGCATCATAGTCCACCCATCGGGTGTACTCCCCTGTGACTCCACCATAGGTATTTCCAACATTTGTATCCGACTCAACCTGTATCGGATACCCTCCATGCTCTTACCCATTCCACGGATAACTCTGGTTCTGAGTCGTGGCGTCTTCATTCATCTCCCCATCATATCTAACTGAACCACTGTGGGTTCCAGTATCAGATCCCCAACACCAACCCGTGGAGTTTTCTATAGGAGTCACGGAACGCTGATTGTTTCCAGATTCCTCTCCACCCTCATATCCTCCATGGGAACTACTAGGAAAATACCTAGGTGTTATGGGTGTGGTTTGCTGTTCAGGATGATCAATGCTAATGTAATCACGAGCTGAATAAACTGGTGTGTGAACCTCATTCTCCATAGGTGCACTCTCCTTGGTCTCCTCCTTCTGCTCAGTAAACTCCTCTAGCATTGTATCAATTGCTCCCGTCAGATGACGGTTCAGCTGATATAACAATGACAGTAGGTTGCGGTCGTTATCCATATACTTAGCGGCTTCGCTGGTTTGCGTTTTGCATACTTGAAGTGGTTAAGCATAGGGTCATCTTCCTCCTCCATATGAGGAATGTGTGTGAATTCGGAACCCATAAGCTCTTTCGTCTTATGCTCCCGGATATCAGTTATGGCTCTCATAATGGCTATATGGTAGGCTGTGTTGATAGTCCTAGCCTCACCTGCTGGCATTACTACGCTCATTCCCAAGGATTCGGGAAGTCTTAGCCCTACCCTACACTTTGCCAATACTAGTCCATCATAGTACTAGTATTTCATCACTTGGATTTGGGGATCGCACCCAAATTCAAGCAACATGGCACGAAGAATATCTGCGAGTCCTCCGTCGTATTCACTCAAGTTTGACGGCTTCACTTTCACATTTCGTCCCGGGCGTGAGCTTGCCATAGTTGGCTGTAGAATAGAAAGAATATAAGATTAGTAATAATGCATCATAATAGTAATAATAAAGAATTATAGCACTAAAACATATGATTGTTTTATTCTCAAGTGAATATACACCATATTTTTAGAGAATTCTTTACTAATCCTATTTGACTCCTAACGTTTCGTCCCATTTTCTAGGTTCCAACCTAAGGTCAAACCTTTTGCTCTGATACCAACTGTGGTGACCCTACATACCACTGCATGTTGTAGTATGCTAGTCGTTGATATAACATTCACGAAGTACCATTCCGCAAATATTACATCCCTCAGAGTAGTACAACAGAACATAGCAGGTCCATAACTCATTCATTTATTATTACAAGCATAATATACATATCATCTCGGAGCTCCACTTGGGTCCTAAGAGGGATACTCCTGGGTTCGAGGCGAACCCAACTTAACTTACAATATAGAAGTTTAACTAGATTATACATTTATTCCATCGAGCAGCTAAGTATTAAGAGTTCGCACTGCTCGGATACTACTACTACTCGGTGATTCTAGACTTGATCTCCTCCGGAAGCCTCCCCGGTTCCGTAGACTATAAGGTAGTCTACGCCGTCAACACCTCCAGAGAGGTCTGGTTCTTCATAGCCGATGATCTCGGTTCCTTCAGGGTTGTCGTGGTCCTCCTCCGGACGGTTCAGACAATCTAAGCAGGGGATTTAAGAGTGGTATGAGTACGAGCGTACTCAACAAGTTCATTATAGAAAAGAGGTGTTTAATGCACTAGCTACGATACTAGACCAGAAAGTCTAATACCAATGCAAGTTTTGATAAACATTTCTTCAAGAGGTTGCTTTTATTCTGAAGAACTATGTCCGTCAGCCTTCAGCGGTTTACTAGAACTTCATGGAGTTCCTTTCCGGCAGCGTTCGCAGTTCCAAATCCCGGAACAGGGAGTGACGAGTCACGGTTCTTTACACTCTGCAGAGGTGTGTTGCTTTACCCATAAGAGATCTTAACCTTGGTGCCAACCGGGCAGCTTTCCCGTCCACACTTCCTATGGTGTGAGGCCCGGTATAAGGTCTAGCCAATCATGTTCCTCCGCTACCTCGAACACCCACCCTTTGTTGCAAACTCCGACCCTGGGTCCACGCCGGTCCCATTATTCCCATAGATTTCAGGGTGCACCCCGACCACGACGTCAATGCAGGGCTCTACCATACATTCCTACGCCGGCAGCTGCAACCCATCATAGACCGCAATACCGTGGGGACTTAGGACTCCCCAGCCTCACCGCTTGCTCCTTCGGGCGACAAGTGTACTACGGACAATGCCGTGGGGACTTAGGACTCCCCATCCTCACCGCTTTCCCCCTTGGATTACAAGTGTACTACGGTAAAGCGCTTCCGTTGATGAACAAGAGGTGGAAACAGTTTTGACTACTCCGTCCCAATCCGGATCTTATGGTTAAGACGGGAATTACGGCACAAGAATCACTGGACGACATTTGTTGTTTAATCCTAGATGGATATAAATCCGTGCAATGAACCTCCACCATATCAACACAATCCATGGTTCCATTGCCCACCACATAGTCATATTCATAGTTATGAAAATAGTGGTTTTGCTTTTCATGCGATAGTGATAAACATAGTACTTTGCAAGTAATTTGGTAAAAATACTCAATTGACATGAGCAAGTGATGAACTTGCCTGAACACTGCAAAGTTTTGCAGTTGGATGGTGTGGACTGACCCTTGTCCTCTGTTTCTGAAAAATAGCATCATTGTCCAATAAGGGCAATGGTTAAAGAAGCATTGATGCATGATTCCAATTTTATGGTTTGTTCCCCCCTTCCGATGTCTTATCATTTCATGTGAGAGGTTAATACTAAGAATAATTTGGGGATACTTTATTTAAAGTAAAATAAAATCTTGAAATGTTGTCAAGGTGTTTTTAAAGTCTAAAAGCATTAATGGGCTTATTTTCATTATTTGAATGTATAAGGTGTGATTTAAATTGTTATTATAATCATCAAATTAAGATTTATTCTTAGTTGTCTTCAAAAATTTCTTTTGATATTTTATTCAGGTAGAGAATTTTATGCTGATCAGTTTTCATATTTTAATTATTTTTTAGAGCTATTAAACATTTCTTATACAATTTCAAAGTTTCTGTATTTAAATGAAATTATGAAATGACTTTATTTCCCCTGGGCCCACATGTCAGTGCGGCCCAACGGGTTAGGTCGCACCCGAGCCACCAGTTCGGCTCGGTCGGCCAACTCGTCCTCTCCTCTCTTCCTCGCGCAGAAACCCTAATCCCCTCCTCGTCTCTCTGGCGACCCGTGTTGCCCCGGCGTCGCCGAATTAATCCGACCGTCTCCGGCCAACTCCGGCGGCGTGGTTGGTCGCAAAAGAACCGCCGCTTGACGGCGAACACGATGGTCCGCGTCGATTCGGTTCTCGCCGCCTCCTCGACTCGCCCCCGTCGCCTCTACTCGCCTACCGTGAGGATCCACGGCGATCTCTTCGCCGCCGATGCTCCTGGAGCCGTGGCGCGGCCGTGTGCCTCGCCGTGGTGGTCCAGGTGTTGCGGCGAGGTGGTTCCTGGCTTGGCGTGGCGTGGCGCCGCCGTTCGCCCGGCGTGTGCCGCCGTGCCGCCATGGCTGTGCTCCTCTCCGATTAACTTGTAAGTTCACACCGCCTCCCTCCTTCTCTACTACCTGTTCTTCCTCTTCTCCTTTCCTTCTAGTCTAGCTCTGGCCACTGGCCTGCTTTTCCTTGCGCCTATGTTGTGTCGTGCTTTACTGGCCATAGCCATAGCTTGTGTTGCTGCTCTACCTCGATTTGCTCTGCTGCCTGTGCTTGCTGTAAATGTGCGTGTGCTACTGCTGCTATTCTTGCTACTGGCCCTACTGGCCTTGGCCATTGTTACCTTGGCCACGCCAGTGCTTGCTATCCTTACTAAATTCTTGCTCTGTGCCTCTATTCTGGTTGCTATGCATGCTAGAATTCAAGTGTATTCATGTAAGATTTTCCTGGCTTGATTACAGTGTGCAATTCTTGCATATTTGCAAGTGCCAGAGCAATTGTGGCTAATTCTGGTGCTCAAATTTATGATTATGCTCAATTGAGCATTACTGTGGGCTTAACAGTGTTATTCAATAATGGTTTGATGTGTGCCTTGCTTGTGTATCTTGATCCAGTGGCTCATCATGCCTTTGATGTGCTTCTGGATACAATCATAAATTATTATGTGATTATCTGTGAAGCATCTATTGATTAACTGTGGCTACTACCTTTATATGATTTATGAATTGATGTCAGGATTGATTCTAGCCTGCCTTAACAGGCTCTAGCAAGCTTCTGATGATCTTGTGATCATCAGTTGCTTGTAAAAGTTGTTGTGCTCAATCTGTGCCTTACCAGGGCTCAATTTGAGATGTGTGTGGTTTACAGACAAGTACTGGTGTGTGCTGTTGTTGGCTTAAGCAATTGCTGTTGCTTGCAGTGATCCATTGGATCCACTGCAAGGCTCTGGTGTATTGTTTACTTGGATCCATCATTTATCTGTGTAGCTTGGCAAGATTTATTTGATAAATCAGATGAACTGTTTCTTCAGTTATGATTCTTTAACTTGATTGACTTGAGCTAGAGGGATGCCAACACTTGTTGGGGACCCTAGCTCACTCTGAACCCTCTGGGTGATGATGGGTGGCTTGGTTGGCTAGTCTAGTGGTTGAGGTGGCCTCAACAGCAAGTATTTGATGTTCAGGAAGCTCCCACCCTTTTATTGGCTTGCTGTGGCTTAGTGAATATCTCACTGGATAAACCCTTGTTGGTTCTCCAGTGACCTTTGCTGTTGACAAACAGGAATAGACACTATCTGTCTATCTGTTTGATGGCTTGCTGGGCTTTAGGTGCTAGGTGATTTTGGATGGTCTGGTTAGGGATTAATCCAGGTTGGATTTCTTCGGTATTGTCACCATGCTGACATACCAATGTTCCCATGGTGATTTCCTTCGGCTGATCTCTAGTTTGCTTGCACCAAAAGGCTTAGTAGCCAGATGATGATACAAACTGGGTACTCACACCCTTTGGCTTGTGTGTGTTTGATGCACATGCTTATTTATGAGCAAGACAGATGCTTGCTCATGATTCTTTGTATATACCTCACTCCAGCTCCTAGAATGAGTTGTTGGTGTAGAGGATTTCTTCTGGTTTGGATTTATGAGCTTCCCCTGCTCCTCCTTGCAATCCTATGGTGCTTAATTCAGTACTGTGGTGGTTTTGGACAGGTTGAACAGCAGTGCTGTTCTTCCTGTTCTTGATTTCTTGGTTTCTGGTGGACTTACCCAGTGAATTCTGTCGATGAACTGTTGGTTCTGGCGGTGGAAAAGGTTTTATACCATCTCTGCTTTGCTCTCTTGGTCGACAGCTGAGCCTGGCACACTTGGGTGACTCACTAGCTGTGTGTGTGTGTGTTGTGCTCCATGCACACAGCCTTGTGAGCAGGCTGTGTGTGTGTGTATCCTGATGCTTTGCATCTAGCTTGGGACTTGGCTGTGAGCTGATCAGCTCGGCAGCTTTGGTAATATCCTCTCCCTTTTCATTTAATTTCTAACCTGCCAAGTGGCCACTTGGCATAACTTGCTTTCTTTGTGTTTGTGTGCAGGGGACAAAGTGATGCTCTGGATGAAGATCAAGATCCTATTGGCAAGATCTCCATGATGATCATCTTGTGTAGTTTAGGGTAGATCATTCTCTTGTAATTTTCCTTTATTTTCTTTCTTCTATTTTGCCAATTTATGTAATGTGTTGTAATATTTCATATTACTATTCTGGATATTGTAAATGACAATGTATTATGTGTGATTATCAATAAAGCTCCACTTTTCCTTAATGAGCTTTATATAATTATTGTACTATTTATATTCTTGATTACTTATAATTGTTTATTGAATTATCTCAAGTTTGAATTATGAGATAACAATTTGATGTTTGAATTTGAAATTCAAATTCAACTTTAGGTTTGAATTCAATCATGCGACTTAATTTTGAATTCAATCATGCAACTTAATTTTGAATTCAATCATGCAACTTAAGTTTGTGATGCAACATCCCTTCTCTCTTCTCCAAAATCCTAGTTTAGTTGAATAAGAGGAAGTTTGTCACACTCTCGAAACCCTAACCCTGTAAGGTGTCGAGAGAGAAACTTGTCCCCCTTCGATGCAGTTTTGTTTTAAAAGCGTGAAATTTCCCCAGAATTTACGATGCAATGCACATCCCTTTCTAAAATCTACCCCTCCATCGTCTCTAAACCTGGGACATTACACGGGTCTACCCCCTAGATTTCTCCGCGCGAGGGTGCACCAAAGTACTTTTTCATTCTTTTAGGTTTGTTTAGGACATATACACATGGAGAACCAAGATTGGGACCCTTTGGCACATACACCCGCAGCTCGAGCCATTATCACACGATCGAGGGTGTGCTCGATCTACTTGGTTAGGGTTAGGTGTAGGGTTAGGGCTAGGGTCTAGGGTGTAGGGCTAGGGTTTAGGTTAAAGGTAAGTATTTATGGTTAGGTATAGGTTTAGGGTTTAGGGTTAGGGTTAGGCTTTATGATGCATGGTTATGCAGCTCCGGTGTCGTGGTTTAGGGGTTTAGAGGGGTTTAGGGCTCTAAGCCTCCCCAGTTTAGGGTCTAGGGTTTAGGGGAGCTACTTTTGCACCATTACATCTTGAGCCACACTTTGACACATGTCATAGGTCCACATGCAAGGTTTTGTGGGGTTCCGGTGCTCCGGCGGTCGTTCTCCCCCTCCTCCCCCCAAAACAACGGAACGTGTGCCCCGGCGGGTCTAACCCCCGATTTCTCCGCGCGAGGGTGCACCAATGTACATTTTCATTCTTTTAGGTTTGTTTAGGACATATACACATGGAGAACCAAGATTGGGACCCTTGGGCACATACACCCGCAGCTCGAGCCATTATCACACGATCGAGGGTGTGCCTGATCTACTGGTTAGGGTTAGGTGTAGGGTTAGGGCTAGGGTCTAGGGTGTAGGGCTAGGGTTTAGGTTAAAGGTAAGTATTTATGGTTAGGTATAGGTTTAGGGTTTAGGGTTAGGGTTAGGCTTTATGATGCATGGTTCTGCAGCTCCGGTGTCGTGGTTTAGGGGTCTAGAGGGGTTTAGGGCTCGAAGCCTCCCCAGTTTAGGGTCTAGGGTTTAGGGGAGCTACTTTTGCACCATTACATCTTGAACCACACTTTGACACATGGCATAGGTCCACATGCAAGATTTGGTGGGGTTTCGGTGCTCCGGCGGTCGTTCTCCCCCTCCTCCCCCCCAAAACAGCGGAACGTGTGCCCCGGCGGGTCTACCCCCCCTAGATTTCTCCGTGTGAGGGTCCCCCTACTGGTTAGGGTTAGGTTTAGGGTTAGGGTTAGAGTTAGGATTTAGGGGTAGGATTTAGGGTTAGGGTTAGGGTTTACGGTTAGGGTTAGGGTTACGGTTTAGGGTTAGGGTTCGGTGACATTCTCCCCCTCCCCCCAAATAGCGGTTTATGTGCCCCGCGGTGGGTCTACACCCTAGATTCCATGAGACACCCTTCTCGGTAACTTATTCTTCATCAAGACAGTAAGGTTTAATACAATTCTGAAATAGAACTGGATGGTGTCGACAATTAAAATGGTGAAAATCATGTTTAATATACTTCTGAAATAAAATGGAATTAAAAACACATCTTTGCCGTGCAGTGCCGCACGACAAAGAATCGTCTCGCACGGCAAAGGCCGTTTAGCGCACGGCAAAGCCGTTTCGCACGGCAAAGTCCGACGAGCGCACGGCAAAGGAGTTGTCGCACGGCAACGACTAAACAGCGCACGGCAAAGGCCGTTGGACGGCAACATCTAGATCGGTCAAATGCGCCCTATCTTCGTCCCGACCACACATTCGCCCCAACCAGCTAGCAGACATCCAGCGCCCCCTCGCCGCCGCGCGCCACCGCCTCCCTCCTCCCACCCCGGCCCATCATCGACGCCGCCACGCAAGCACGTCGCCGCCGCCTCCCACCTCCCTCCCTGGCCCATCGTCGCCGCCTCCCGCCACCACAGACACGCCGCCGCCACATCCCCCTCCTCCCTCCCCGGCCCCATCTGCACGGACGCCATGGCCGGAGCTCGGTAGCTCGGCTGCTCACTCCTGGCCTCGCCCTGCTCGCCCCCTCCGTCCCCCTCGCACGCAGTCGCCGCCGCTTACTCCTCTCCCCCGGCTGCTGCTGCTGCGCCTGCCTCCTCCCCCGATGGGCCGCCACCGCTGCTGCTGCCCGCGCCTCCTCCTCCGTCGACCCACCACGAGTTGCTGCTGCTGCTGCCTCCCCTCCTCCGGCCACCAAGCCCGCAGGTAAAACACCCCTGGTAGCTAATTGTGTTGTAGTATGCATGCTATCTCTTGTAGTATTTAGGGTAGCTAGAATATCCATGCTAATTGTTGTAGTATTTAGGGTATTTAGAAATGGGATTTAGGGCACAATAAATTAATTTTTCGCACTTTAATTCGTTATGCTGAAGTAATATTATTATACCACTATTGTAAAAAAGTCGTGTTCACTTGCATGACTATTTTATTTCTCGGTATGCAGGTGATGCTTCGAGGTGGACACGGGGGGCGACGTCGCAGGGGTGTTTGACGGGGGGCGGCGTCCGGGATCTTCTTCGGTGATTCTCTCACGCGTCTAGGGTATAAATCTCCCTCCCACCTTTACATGTACCTAGGTTTTTCTTTGTGTCTAGATCACCAAGTCTGTCGCGATACCTAGGCGTCTCTTCCCGACCGTAAGGGTTACGCGGATAAATATGCATTAGTGGTCTCGCATATTATGAACCGTAACTCTTACGACATTTATCGGGACAGCCGGCGGATGCGTAGTTGGGTACGTTCTCCCTGCTCTACCCCGATCCGAGACAGGATTTCGGTAGCGCCTCCCCGTTGTTCTCCGGATGCACACCCCTCTCGGCTTTTTGCCGAGACGTGTATCGGGAGAGCAGCGGGGAGGTGCTGCCGAAGTTCGTCTCGGATCGGGGTAGAGCTGGGAGAACGTACTCAATCTACGGATCCGGCGGCTGCTAGGAGCCCACCTAGTAGAGTTTCAGCTTGATGCACGCGTAAAAAAAATAAAGATATGATGCATTTATTTCCTATTTGATATATAAATGCCATGTTCGTCTGTTTTGTTGCTGATTAGAGGATGGATAATCGTGGCTGGATGTACGATGGCAGAATCAGTCAGTGGAACTATACTGATGAATGGGGAGAAAAGACCGAGCAGTTTGTGGATAGGGCGTTTGCCATCCCTAGCAAACCTATACGAGTTTGGTGCCCTTGTAGTAAGTGCGCTAACCTAAAGGCACAGGATAAGGAAACTATGAGTACGCACCTGATCAAGTTTGGGTTCACACCGTCCTACATGATTTGGACTTACCATGGAGAAAAGGCAAAGAAACATGCTAGGAAGGAGGTGCGGCAGATTCAACCTAGGGGGGAATATGACACTGGTTTTGATAGGTGCTTAGAAAACTTGGCTAATGGTAATGTGCCTGAAAGCCCTCATGTAGAGGTGGAGACACCTCAGGATGCGGAGACAAGTGAGGACCCGGAGGAAAATACAAAGGAGTATTATGAGGCTCTGTTTGCTTCGCAGAAACCCCTACATGAAAATACAAGAGGTTACCCAACTAGATGCCATCGCTCGCCTTATGGCCTTGAAGTGCCATAGGAACTTGTGCGAGAGATGGGTTCGATGAACTTCGGTCATCGTAGGCAGCCTTCTGCCGAAAGGGCACCTCTTGCCGCAAAACTTCTACTATTCGACCAAATTGCTCGGTGACCTTAAGATGTCATCTCAGCGAGATACACGCTTGTCCAAAGGGATGCATGCTATTCAGAGAGGAGTACGCTGACACAAATTATTGCATCAAATGCAATTCCTCTAGGTACTTTGAGGTAGACCGCAATGGTGATGGTCAGAAGAGGCAGACCACGATTGCCAAGAATATCCTCCGCTATCTTCCAATTCTACCGAGGATCCAGCGGCTCTTCATGACCGAGGATACTGCCCAGCAGATGAGGTGGGCCGTGGAAGGAAACAGATACACCGACAAGATGATACATCCGTGGGATGGTACTGCATGGAAGAACTTTGTCAAGAAATTTCCACTGAAAGCAGGTGACCCGAGGAGCGTAGCGAGTTGCGATATCAACCGATGGGTTCAATCCATATGGTATGTCGGCTGCGGTATACAATTGTTGGCCGGTGTTTGTTATTCCCATGAACCTCCCCCGGCGTCCGCATGAGATCAGAGAACATGTTTGTGTCGATGATAATCCCAGGGCCCAAATACCCGGGTAAGAACATGAATGTGTACCTGGAACCGCTGGTGGATGACTTGGTTCATGGCTGGGAAGGTCGCGGGATCCGAACATATGACGCATCAAAGAAGGAGTACTTCGATATGTATGTGTGGTACCACACGTCCCTGCATGACCTGCCAGCACGTGCTTTGTTCTGCGGGTGGTGTACACATGGGAAGTGGCCTTGCCCACGGTGCGAGCGGGCCGTGACTTTCTTCTGGCTAAACAAGGGAGGAAAGTATTCATGCTTTGATGAAGCTCGACAGTTCCTTGAGCGGAGGCATGCATACAGGAGTGATGTAAAGAGTTTCAAGAAAGGCCGTGTTGTCCGTGGCCCGAAGCCAATTCTGAAGACCGGAACGGAAATGAAGGCAGAGTTAGATGCTCTTCAGCCTAGCCCTGATCGGAATGGTTTCTTGGGATATGGGGAGACACACCAATGGACTCACAAGCCGTGCTTATGGAAGCTCCCTTACTTTGAGTTTCTCGAGCTCCCGCATAACATTGATGTAATGCACACCGAGAAGAATATTAGTGAAGCCATTTGGAGCACGATTGTGGACACCAAGAAGACGAAGGATAACATAAAGGCTCGAATTGATCAAGAAATGTGGTGCGATAGGCCGGAGTTGAACATGCAGCCACCTCATGGTGCCAAAAAAACTTGGACAAAGCCACACGCTCCGTTCTGCCTCACAAAGGCCCAAAAAAGGGAGGTCTTCCAATGGATGAAGGACTCCTTGTTTTTCCCTGATGGGTTCGCAGCCAACGGAATGAGGGGTCTGAACATTGAAACGTTGCGAGTACAAGGACTGAAGAGTCATGACTACCACATATGGATTGAGCGGATAATGCCGGTGATGATTCGAGGCTATGTCCCTGAGAATACTTGGCGAGTGCTAGCGAGGTTGAGTTTTTTCTTCCGCCAGATTTGTGCTAGGGAGTTAGACACTAAAGTGATTGAGAAGGCTGGATGAAGAGGCACCCGTGTTGCTTTGCGATCTAGAGAAGATCTTTCCTCCAGGGTTCTTTAATCCGATGCAACATATGATCCTGCACCTCGCGGAGGAATGCTTAAAGGGGGGGCCGAATTGGGGTCGTTGGCAGTTTGGTCCCGAGAGAGAAACACAAAAGCTTCGTCAAATGACTGGCAATAAATGCAAGATCGAAGCATCCATAGCCGAGGCAGTCCTGAACGTGGAGGTGGCAAACTTCACCACTAAGCACTATGATCCCAACATTCCCACAAAGCACAACCCGGTCCTCCGTTACAATGCCGCCAACAATGAAGAAGTACCCAAGCTTAGCATCTTCGTGGGGCTTGGTGGCAAGTCAAGTGGCTCGAAGCCGTACAGAACGGACCTACATGAGCAGACCTTGATCCACTCGTATGTCTTAAACACCATGGTCGAAGTGAAGCCGTACATCGAGTAAGTGCGAACCATTTAATTATTTGCAAACATTCACGGCCTTGATCCACTCGTATGTTCGTGGCTAACTCTTCCTCTTTTCATCGGTATAGGCAATTCAAGGCTATACATTGGAAGAATACCCACGGGAGCCTACCCTGGAAGAATCGAAGCAAATTTTCGATAAGGGCGGCGGTTTCGGTTTCAGTAGCTGGTTTTGTAATTTGGTACTATTCTATCCAAATTAGCTAGCACTTCCGACATTTATCGGTCATTTCTCGTTCTAAACTTCTCGTGCTAAACTTGTAGGCAAGAACTGACAAAGAGATGAAGTCAGAGCTAAGAAAAATTGTTAGGGGCTTTGACCATTCCGTAGAAGCGTTCAACTCCTATGACGTGAACTGGTATCGCTTCCAGACCCATCAATACACAACAAGCCGGCCCAACGCGAAGACAATAAATAGCGGGGTGGTATGTCAAGGTGATGATGGGCTCCATTACTATGGAAGAGTCGAGGGTATATACGCGCTAAATTACGGGTTTCACAAAGGGCTAAATCCCGTCGTCTTCAAATGCCATTGGTTTGACCCACGTCGGCTGAGACGGGATCCTGAAATTGGGTTGGTCGAAGTTGAAAGGAACTCCGTTTATAAGGGAGAGGATGTGTACATCTTGGCTACCCAGGCCTTTCAAGTATTCTATCTCCCGTACGCGTGCAAAAACCCGACAAAACGTCTATCCAGATGGGATGTTGTGATGATGGTGCCTTCACGCAATAGGCCGCCCCCGCCAAACAAGGACGATTACCACCGCGTAGACCCCTCAGCAAGGAGTGTCGAGTTTTATCAGGAAGAAGGGCTCCCCGGCCATTTCACAATCGGCTTGCCGACTATTGATGACATGGTCGTAGACGATGAACAAGAAGACGCGGGCATGGATGGAGAAGATGCAGAAGATGAAGCTGAGGATGTTTGTGCCCCGGAAGACCTGAGTTTGCTCGAGGCGTTCAAAGCAGGGATTGACCTCGATGCAGATGGACCACCTCCAGGTTTCATTGATGATTATTGGTTCACCGAGCCTGATGACGATGAGGAGACACGCGGTCCAATCACGGATGGCGACACAGGCTACTGATCTATGTAGTAGTAGTAATTGTGAGGCTAGCCTATTTGTAATAACTTTGTGTAACTGTGATTGTCTAGCTAGGTTATTTGTAATAACTCCGTGCTATGTTTGAGAGAACTCTATGCTAGCTATTTGTTGCTTCCACTAATTAATGTTCATCTATTTGCATTATTGTTGCTTTCATTAATGTTCATCTACTTATATTTTTGTTGCTTTCACTAATATTTATCTCTTTACAATATTGCGTACTAATAAACCACTCTCTTCATTTGTGGTTGCAGGTGATTGAAGCATGCCGCCAAAAAAAAGGGGTGGCGGTCTTACAAAGAAGCTCAAGGACTTGGTAGGGACTTCGAGGCGGGGCCGAGCTACTACCCCCCTCCTAGCCCCCATCCCGTCGCTCCCGCAGTGCACGTGCGACCGCGTAGGAAGAATGCGACGCGGGTACTCACTCCTAGTCCTAGCCCCCCTCCCGCAGCCGATGATGATGATGAGGTTGAGGACCAGGAGCACTACGGGGGTGGGGAGGACCAGGAGGAGGAGGGCGTTGGGGAGGACCAGGAGGAGGAGGGGGTGGGGAGGACCTGGAGGAGGAGGGGGACGAGGAGGACCTCTCGGAGGATGAGGGGTTGGGGAACTTACCGTTCGATCCTGATCCAAACCTAGTTTGGAATGCGCCGCCGGATTACGAGTACGTTCCAGCTTTGGAGAGGCTGAGGCCACGTGATAGGAGGCCATATCAGCGTGGGATAACACAGCTCCCCGCGCTGAAGCACTGGCGCTACAGCCATGTTGTTCTAGTGCCGTATGGAAGGAGGTACATGTTAATTTTTGGCATTTCGTTATCGCAATTTTGTCATTATCAAAATTATTATCACATACATATTGATGTTGTCGTTTCATGGTGCATGTCGTTCACGTATGAAGACCAGTCGCAGAAGCCGCCACGTGGGTACTCGAACATCCTTGGGGGCCTACTTAGAAGGTATTTCCCTGGGATAGTCAATCTCCCTATTGGTGGCTGCGACGTAGCTTGGAGGTGGTGGCACTACAGCCTCGCGGAAGATGCTCTTGGCCGCGGCACCTGGGCGGACTGCGTTGTTGGAAAATTTTGGGTACGTGACTTTTGACTTCTTACCATTCATACACTCTCCTTGGTTGACAATAATTGCACTAATGCCCCTTGTTTTACCTATGCGCATGGTTGCAGAAATACTTCAAGAAGGCCGAGGGCAAGGAAAATGCGTGCGATGATGTCCTTCACCAGCTTGCAAGGAAGAGGGTGAGCGGCATGCACTACGAGGCACGTGTTCGGTGCGTCCGCGACCGGCACGCCGACCGCTTCGTCCACATGACTAAGGAGGACGCTCGCGACACGCTCATGCAGCCGTGGCGAGTACATGCGGGTATTTGCATTTGTGTGTTATTGATTTCTTTATCGTCATGTAGTTTATTTTACCATAATGGGTTTATCTTGTGCATGTAGAACCCTCCTCAGTACGTCGGCGCAGACGACAGGTGCTTCCTTGCGATGGTCATGTGGTGGACATGCCCCCAGTACCTCAAGAAGCACGAGGAGGGCAAGAAGAAGCGGGCAGAGATGCGAGGTTGATCGCATATCCAAGGCAACCTCCCCATCTCTCTTCACCTGCAGAACGAGGTGAGAAAATTAATGGTTCCTTCATTATTTGAATTCATGTTATATATTTGCTAACTCTGCAAGGGTGTGCCACTTCACTTTATTACATGTTCTCTTTTGCAGGAAGTGAGGACAGGAGCGAAGCCTAACGTCTTTGCCGTGCTGAAGAAGATGAAGCAAAGGAAGACGCCGCATCCTGAGACGGGGTCCGTGTGGGTTAACCCGCAATCCGAGACCCAGTGCACGTCGTATGTCTCCAAGTTCAAGCAGAAGTACGGCGAGGACGCCAACCCAAAGGCCGAGGACTTTGACCCTGAGGTTGCTGTGCTTGCGGGAGAAGGATTGAAGCATGGCCGCCTATGGTTTGGTGACGGGGTTGTCGACCCAGCGACGGTTCCCTCTCTCCGCCAGATCCGTCGTGGTCGTAAGAGCGGCCAACCTGAGGTAGAGCCCCGGCCACGGGCTTCGGATCTAGCTGTCGAGCGGTTACGGGTATGTTCTTCCTCCGGCCTCTACCTTTCCTTTACATGCACATGCTTTCCATTGAAATATTAATGACATCGCGGCAACACATCGTAGGCGGAGATGGCAGAAAAGGAGCAGGCGGCCCAGGAGCCCGCACGGAACATGGAGCGGCAGATTCTGGAGTATCAGCAGCAGCAGACACGGATGATGCTGCGGATGCAACAGCAGCAGCGAGATGATGCAGCAGACAGCAGGCACAGATGAGCTGGCTGATGAGCCAGACGGCTCTGTCTTCTCCACCGGGGAGTATTCCTGCTCCTCCACCTTACTCCATGCCGTGGATGCCGCCACCGCCCACTCGGAGCCCGGGGACACCTCTCACCGTGAACAACTTGAACATCATCCGGAGCATGAACCGCGGTGAGTCCTCTTGTGCCCAACCCGCTACTTGTACTTGTTCAATTGTTCAATATGCAAATGCAAATGCAAATGTTCATTCCATCAACCTTATAGATTATATGTCACAAGGAAATGACGATGAGGCCGGCGGAAGCGGAGGACAAGGTTGATGGCATGGTCTTCGTGCACTTTGTCGGATTGTATGCTTGTAATGGATTGTAATATTGGACATTGCACTATGGACTCTATGTAACTGTTGCGGTCAGAAACCCACCGGCGAGCAGCGACGGGCAACACAGTAGAGCCGGGAGGCTCCCAGGATTGCGGCTGACCCTGGTCCCTCGGGCGACGGCCCGCAATGCCTTCTGGCACACGCGTCCTGGTGCTTACGAGGGCGTGCCACCTGACCTATACCTGGTCAGGAAGGTGATGGATTGCTTCGACTAGTTTCCTGCATGGCAAACACGTAAACATTAAATACGAGCCCCGATCGGCTCTTAAGTTGTTCTCGCTGGATCGGCTCAAAGAGCCGATTGCCCCACTGGTTCGATTAGATTTATAAGGACATGGGGATCATGCTTTATCAAAATCAAGCTAAGCTAATCTACGATAGTCTAGGGTTTTCACCGTATAATCGGAACATCCTGTGCGTAATTGAGCCTAACAGATACGTAAGATGATAGAAAACCAGCACTAAAGAGGCCTAAAAACCAACGTGAAGTTGATCCCCGAACAATCCCTCAAGAGCTTAGTAAACCACACCTTACGCACTACCGGATCCTTCAACCCGTTTATAAGGCCTAACCATACGGATATCAAACCAATCCTTGAAGAACAAGGAGCAACTATAACGGATTAGATCTACTAAATAATGAACAAGCAAGGTGCTGCCCTTACACCTAAAATAGGTGTAAGGGCAGCTAGATATCGAGGGAAGCGTAGCTAAACAAATGCATCGTGAAAGCATTGTGATCAACCCCAAAACACCTAAGATAAGGGTGTTGCTCACCATCAAAAAGGCTTCAGCACGAGCAACACCAAAAACGAATAAACTGATACTGCCTAGATCGCAAGATACGATCTAGGCTGCATGTTGCTTACCGGGAGAAACCCTCGAAACAAGGGGTGGCGATGCGCCTAGATTGATTTGTTGTGAACGTGATCGTCCTCCTTCTCAATAACCCTAGATACATATTTATAGTCCGTAGACTCTCTAACTTGGGAAAAAACCCAACCGTGTACGAGCTAAACTCTATCTCTTAATTCTAACCGACACGTATCCTACTATATTTACGGATACACGGGCAATCTTGCCCAAACTTCTTGTACAAGGCCGATTCGGGAATATTTTCCATGCAAATCCTCTAAGCCCATTAAATCACGGCCCATCTCCAGACTTGGTCAAATTCTAGTGATAACACATGCCCCCTGGTTTTGGCAATGATAATTTCAAAACCACTCTGTTTTTTGTTCGTAGGGTCACGTCGTGGCAGAGCAGAACCGCCGCAGTATCCTTCATCATGATGCCTTGCCTTCTCAACTTCTCTGCACGATTTGACAGTTCTTTGGCACCACTTCCTCGAAACTGCTGTAACATTAACTCTCCCCCATATCCCATTATTTAACCGCGTCGAGCAGTTCGCCTCTTCATCCTCTTGCTCCGTACTAGCCATCGGCAAAAAACCCCCTTCCTCGGTAGCCATGTCTTCTTCTCCTCCTCCTCCTCGGCCTCATCAGGTCTCTCCTACGTATTGTCTCCCTCTCGTGAGCCGACGCCAGAGTGGGGCTCGTTGGCGGCGCACGACATCCTCGCCCCAATGACGTGGGACAAGGAGGACCACGATTCCTCCGTCTGGTCCGAGGATGACAAATCCTTGACCGACGGAGAAGACGACCTCCAATTCCTCGTCGACGGGGAGGAGGAGGCGGAGAGCGAGGACGACCGCTTCTCCTGGGACGACTTCACCTCCTCCGACGAGGAGGAGGAAGAGGAGGACGACACCTCCTCAGACGAATATCCGCCGGCAAAGCACTTCCGCGCCTGGTGGGACGACGACGACGACGACGACGACGACGAGGAGGACGAGGCTCCCGTAGAGGGCTACGGGAGCAGCGACGAGGAGCCCGCCGGTAGGCTGCCGGCGGCAGCGATGACGACGACGAGGGCAGCAATGGCCCATAGATTAGGGACTACTAGCATAGGACTAGTAGTAGTAGTAATCGGCTTCTGCTCTTTCTTCCTTGAGCGATCGGCTCTTCCCTGTAAAAGCCATTTTTATTAATGAAGAAAATATTTCTCAGCCGATTCTGCCTTCATACCAATTTTGCCGATTGTCAACGCAAGTCAACACGCAAAGAACCGATAGCAGCGTATCGGTCTTTCACTATCAAACGCCCATAACATCAAACTCAATTGCCAATTTAGACAGGTTCAAGCAAACATTCCTCAAATCCAGACGGTAACTTGATACCTGATCATGATGCTTTGTACCCCTAAAGTCGATGGCTGTGCATCGGCTGTTTTGTTCTTAAGTCGATGTCCGTGCATCGGTTGTACTTAGCATCCTGTTGCTTCATACATAAATTTTTCTTACCGGCCGATTCCATACATCGGCCCCCATATTCCAAGTTGGAAAATTTTGATTTTTGTTTTTACTGGCCGATTTAAAATCGGCCCCCGTATTTCACTGCCCATCATCCCACATACTTGGGAAATACTTCTTGAGATGCTGGCCATTGACGGCTACTGGGAACTTCACACCATCCAACTGTTCGAGCATATATGCATTGCCCTTTAGGACCTGGTCAACCCTGTACGGCCCGTGCCAATTTGGAGACCATTTACCATACGCCTTGTCCTTAGTCCCCAACGGCAACACGAGCTTCCGATGGCGTGTATTTCACACGTTCGTTGGGCAACCCCAAGAGGAAGTTATGATGAGCACAGCAGCAAGTTTTCCCTCGAAAGAAACCAAGGTTTATCGAACCAGGAGGAGCCAAGAAGCACGTTGAAGGTTGATGGCGGCGGGATGTAGTGCGGCGCAACACCGGAGATTCCGGCGCCAACGTGGAACCTGCACAACACAACCAAAGTACTTTGCCCCAACGAAACGGTGAGGTTGTCAATCTCACCGGCTTGCTGTAACAAAGGATTAACCGTATTGTGTGGAAGATGATTGTTTGCAGAGAAAACGAGTAGAAACAAGTATTGCGATAGATTGTATTTCGATAAAGAGAATTGGACCGGGGTCCACGAGTTCACTAGAGGTGTATCTCCCATAAGACGAACGGCATGTTGGGTGAACAAATTACGGTTGGGCAATTGACAAATAAAGAGAGCATGACCATGCACATACATATCATGATGAGTATAGTGAGATTTAATTGGGCATTACGACAAAGTACATAGACCGCCATCCAAGCTGCATCTATGCCTAAAAAGTCCACCTTCGAGGTTATCATCCGAACCCCTCCGGTATTAAGTTGCTAGCAACGAGACAATTGCATTAAGTATGGTGCGTAATGTAATCAACAACTACATCCTTAGACATAGCATCAATGTTTTATCCCTAGTGGCAACAGACACAACACAACCTTAGAACTTTCGTCCATCTGTCCCAGTGTCAATGCAGGCATGAACCCACTATCGAGCATAAGTACTCCCTCTTGGAGTTAAAAGCATCTACTTGGCCAGAGCATCTAATAATAACGGAGAGCATGCAAGATCATAAACAACACATAAGCATAACTTTGATAATCAACATAACAAGTATTCTCTATTCATCGGATCCCAACAAACGCAACATATAGAATTACAGATAGATGATCTTGATCATGTTAGGCAGCTCACAAGATCCGACAATGATAGCACAATGGGGAGAAGACAACCATCTAGCTACTGCTATGGACCCATAGTCCAGGGGTAGACTACTCACTCATCACTCCGGAGGCGACCATGGCGGTGTAGAGTCCTCCGGGAGATGATTCCCCTCTCCGGCAGGGTGCGGAGAGCGATCTCCAGGATCCCCGAGATGGGATCGGCGGCGACGGCGTCTCAGTAATGTTTTCCGTATCGTGGCTCTCGGTACTGGGGGTTTCGTCACGGAGGCTATTTGTAGGCGGAAGGGCAAGTCAAGAGGCGGCACGGGGGCCCCACACCATAGGCCGGCGCGGCCAGGGGTGGGGCCGCGCCGCCCTAGGGTTTGGCCACCCCGTGGCCCCTCTTCGTCTCGTCTTCGGTCTTCGGAAGCTTCGTGAGAAAATAGGCCTCCGGGCTTTTATTTCGTCCAATTCCGAGAATATTTCTTTACTAGGATTTCTGAAACCAAAAAC
>NC_061508.1:31265631-31347821 GCF_022539505.1 Lolium rigidum | reverse complement strand
CGCATCATACCTTCCTCTTGGGGTTGCCCAACGAACGTGTGAAATACACGCCATCAAGCTCTTTTACGGCGCCGTTGCCGGTGACCGAGAAAAGCTACGCCACAAAGATTTCCAACTCCCGCAGCTACGCCAGCTCTTTTTAGGCGCCGTTGCAGTAAATCAGAGCATGCTGCAGAAGTCTCCACTTCTCAATCTCTTTACTTTGTTTTTGTCTTGCTTTATTTTATTTACTACTTTGTTTGCTGCATTATATCAAAACACAAAAAAATTAGTTGCTAGCTTTACTTTATTTACTGTCTTGTTTGCTATATCAAAAACACAAAAAAATTAGTTTACTTGCATTTACTTTATCTAGTTTGCTTTATTTACTATTGCTAAAATGGCCACCCTGAAAATACTAAGTTGTGTGACTTCACTAGCACAAATAATAATGATTTCTTATGCACACCTATTGCTCCACACTGCTACTACGGCAGGAATTCTTTGAAATTAAACTGCTTTACTTAATCTTGTTATGCGAGAGCAATTTTAAAGTGTTAGTTACGATGATCTTGCTTGCCCATCTCAATAATTTTGTTGAACTATGTGAAATGCAAAAATATAAAGATGTAGATGGTGACATTATAAAATTAAAATTGTTCCCTTTCTCATTAAGAGGAAGAGCTAAAGATTGGTTGCTATCTCTGCCTAAGAATAGTATTGATTCATGGACTAAATGCAAGGATGCTTTTATTGGTAGATATTATCCCCCTGCTAAAATTATATCTTTGAGGAGTAGCATAATGAATTTTAAACAATTGGATAATGAACATGTTGCTCAAGCTTGGGAAAGAATGAAATCTCTGGTTAAAAATTGCCCAACCCATGGATTGACTACTTGGATGATCATCCAAACCTTCTATGCGGGACTAAATTTTCTTCGCGGAATTTATTGGATTCAGTTGCTTGGAGGTACCTTTATGTCCATCACTCTTGGTGAAGCAACAAAGCTTCTTGATAATATGATGGTTAATTACTACGAATGGCACACGGAAAGAGCTCCACAAGGTAAGAAGGTAAATTACTGTTGAAGAATCCTCTTCCTTGAATGATAAGGTTGATGCTATTATGTCTATGCTTGTGAATGATAGGACTAATGTTGATCCTAATAATGTTCCAGTTAGCTTCATTGGTTGCTCAAGAAGAACATGTTGATGTAAACTTCATTAAAAATAATAATTTCAACAACAATGCTTATCGGAACAATTCTAGTAATAACTATAGGCCATATCCTTATAATAATGGTAACGGTTATGCTAATTCTTATGGGAATTCTTACAACAATAATAGGAATACACCTCTGGACTTGAAGCCATGCTTAAAGAATTTATTAGTACACAAGCGCCTTTAACAAATGCGATGAGGAAAAGCTCAATAAAATTGATATTCTTGTTTCTAGAGTTGATAGTCTTGCCTCACGATGTTGATCTTTTGAAATCGAAAGTTATGCCTAATAGGGATATTGAAAATAAAATTGTTACTACAGCAAATGCCATCCAAGTTAGAATTAATGAGAATATAAGATTAATGGCTGAAGCTGGCGTGCTAGGTGGGATAGAGAAGAAAATGAAAAACTAGCTAAAGAGGAAAATGTAGCTAAAGTTTGGACTATTACCACCACTAGCAATGCTAATGATTCATATGTTGCTGCACCTCCTACTATCAATGGTAAAATAATTGGTGTTGGCAATGCTTCTACTCCTAGTGCAAAGCGCGCAAAATTACACTAAGCTACTAAAGCTAGCTGAAGCTGCTTTGTGATAAAAGCTGCTGAAATTTTTTCCAACCTTGGGGATGATAATCCCATTGCTTTAGATTGTAATGATTTAGATTTTGATGATTGCCACATCTCTGAAGTTATAAAGTTCTTGCAAAAACTTGCTAAAAGTCCCAATGCTAGTGCTATAAACTTGGCTTTCACAAAACATACTACAAATGCTCTCATAAAAGCTGAGAAGAGAAACTAAAACTTGAAACTTCTATTCCTAGAAAGCTAGAGGATGGTTGGGAGCCCATCATTAAAATGAGAGTCAAAGATTTTGATTGTAATGCTTTATGTGATCTTGGTGCCTGAAAACACAACCAGCACAACTATCCAGGTATGCCCTAGACTCAATGGTTAGTCCACTATAAAATATATCAAGTAAATCATGCTTTTCCAAATCATGGTCAGGCCGAGCTCTAATAAGAGAGCAAAATCTCGCCCAAGCCTCAGGCAATTTCTCTCCATCTCCCTGATCAAAATTATAAATTCTCTGCAAAGCAATATGTTGAGCACTAGCAGGAAAGTATTTCCGGAAGAAAACATCAAGCAATTCTTTTGGACTTTTAATAGAACTAGCACAGTGGCCCGCGGACATCCGCGGGCAACTTCTTAATTGCACATTTTACTCTCACTTGGGGTCATTGAAATTATTCTTAGCACCTATACAATTTATTGTGTCAGTTTTAGCGCAATAACAAAGGACCTATAAGATTGTTGAAGATTAAGCCCATTTTCTTTTTCCAAAAATTTATGAAAAAAATTTATGTTTTAAATACTTGAAGAAAGTATTAACTATATTTTCTATTTATGTGAGTTCATAAGAAATTAAGATCACCACTGATACTCATGTCCAATGGTGGGCGCCAAAAAATGTGACGTAACATGTGCCTTTGTAGATATATTGAAAAAACTACTGCTAGATTAATCTTTTACTTGGTGGACATTATTTTTATTTGAGACATTTCATGTCAAGTTGTCAAGTAATGCCTCCGGCAGATGAGAACACATATGTGGAACCTTGTATACAGTAGTAGTCATAGCCCATGAAGCTTAAAATTTTGATGTTAGTATATGTTCTTAATATTTAGATTTTCTTCATGTAAATATACTATTAAGCTCTATGAAAAGATATATTCATTTTTGGTTAACATACTTTTCTAATTTCAACATAGGCGCATTCTAATTCAGTATACTGTCTACGATCATTTTAGCATCAAGTAATATGAATCCGATGCATTTATTGGGATATGTGTATACTTTCTTAGCAACATTGTGGATCCATTAAATTAACAAAATAGTAATTAAAAAGTATATTACATTGCTTCAACAAACTCACATGAATACCATCTGAAAAGAAATAATTACAACACTTAATTATGAGTAATAGATCAATATACCACACCCGTGTTTTAGCTTATCTATTTGAGTACGCTTATTTAGACTGAAAAACAGGAATTGACATGGTTGTCCATTTATAAGGTTAAATGCAGATGCTTTCACATACCCAAACCTCAATTGATAATGTACTCCTCACATGTTGTTCTCGGGAAAATAATAGACATACATTTATAATGCAAGGTATACACATTTCTTAATTTTTACACATCCATGTCCCTCCTCGAGTTTTTTTTTTCTACCTCTCCCTTCCAGAGTTCTTCATTACAGAAATGATGAAAACTGCAACAAACTACATCTCAATAAAATTGGTATAGGCCTGGTAAAAAATTAACACCACTATTAAATAATATATAACTACTTTGTACAATCAAAGGAATCCAAGCAAGTTATATATGTCTTTAGCTGCTTACTTTGAAAATTGTTGGTTAAATAGGAGGCACCCTGGATGAATTCTTGTTGTTTGGGAACTTCGTAACATTATTTCCATGGAGCTTTCACCATACTGTAATTTCCACCTGTAAATTTCTCGACGAATTACAGAGTGTTAGTTCATTTTGATAGAACAATGTCCCATCAACTTTAGCTGACTATCATATTTTAAGCATATTTGTTCCTATAAAAACTATGTGGATACATGTAAAGCCTGAAATACACCAACATGTGTTATTTTCAAGGAGATAATATCTCATACACAACACAAATGTGCCCATGTAAAATGAATTGTTTTAACCTTGCTCGATTTCTGGAACGATAGAATTGCATCTAGAAATTTGTCAAAAGAAACTGGAACAATTTATGCATTTATCTTATGGGTCGATTGTGTATTAACCCTATTCATAATAGATTTATGATCAAGCTCAGGAATTCCCCATCTTCAATTACCGCTCCCATGCAACGGTGATACCTCTCCCCTTGCGTTTTATGTGTATGTTGGCCGCTGAAGATCCTCTACCCACGCTGCTGCCTAGCAGATCAGCATGACATCGAGAGGAGCATTTTTGGAAATATTGAGGCAAAGACAAACGAACAGATGCTTTTTTTGTGAGACTTTTGAGCGCATCTTCCTTCTTCCATATGTATACTACTTAGATAGATTTGTGAGTACCGCTTGAGGTCAGATTTTTTTTCTCGGCTGGTATTTCTGATATTTCGCCAAAAGCCGGATATTCTGGTTACCCCCAAGAAAAATACTACTGGAAAAAATTACAGGTATTTAAATAATTCTTCTCATATTTAAAGAATTTTAACAAATTTTAGAAGAATTTGTATATTTCGTTTGAACAACCTGTTGTGGCATTATGACTGGTATTACCCCATTTCCGAAAGGCCGTTATAACGTTGCATATAAATCAAAGTAAGCTGGGATAGATCAATTTCTTTAGCAATTCGCAGATAGGCAAAATACTCTGATGAAGTGTACAGACAAATCTAAACGAAAGGGATGGTACAACTTAATTGGAAATTGAAAAGGGGACAGTGTAACATATTCATACCTGGTTGTTCTCAATGATCAGGGTAATATCAAGATGACTTGTATCGGGAAAATTTCCTTGTTTTAGAAAAGTCCATATCTTTAAGTAACAATCATATAAACCTGTTGTGTGTAAATTCAGTTTATCATGTTAAGTACTAACCGGCACGTACATGTGTCTTGTTCCAATATGAGCTCCTGCAATTGGAATGTGATAAATGATGTTATTCTTTGGTGCTAAGAAAAAAACCACACAACAAAGCACACTTACAATGATAGCCATTCTCTGATGCTAATATTTGTTCGATTGACACATATTTTAGATGTAGCTTCATTGAACTCTTGCATCAAATAAAATCATGGGCAGAGTGATCGTGTCCCTTTGGTTACTGAAAACCTGCAGTTGCCGAACACGATGCATTAGCATGTACCCAACCATCAGATCGTGATAAATATCTAGGATAAATATATAGAAAAATAATATTTTCCTACATAGCAGGCCATCTCGTTGCACTACTTCAACTTGTCATTACCATGAAGTTTTAAATTACTTCACTACAATGAAGCTGTCGATAATCATCCGTGACCTAGAGTACTATCCCAGGTAGAAACGCCTGATCAGGTCCACCAACAACGCTTCGATTTGCTTCTTGCCGATGTAGCTCGCCGACGCTGAGAAACGGATATACAGGCATGAAGATTTCCTGCTAGTGATTGCGAGCTAAGTTAGGCGGCAGTTCTGGACTGGATTGTCGACCTGCATCATAATAGCACCAAGACCAATCACATATCCAGTTAGCGAGCCGTGTCAGACTAACTTTGAAGAGTTGTACCTCTCAAGGACAGATTGATTAGCTCGCGCAGATCCTTTCAGCTTTGCACTTCCGTGTGATTTCCCTATGGCAATCTTGAGTCTTGTCGAGTAATGATGCATATATACACCAGATGAGAGTGTGTGCTTGCCATAGCATATCTACCTTCTGAAGTTCTAATATAATCAGCCCATGGGCTGCACGTTGAGAATTGAAAAACCTGGGCAACCAACAGGCCATTGAGATATACCTGCTCATAGATCACGTACGTGTGTGATGTATGCTACTCATATACGCCGGGTTGAGAGCTTGAGCGCTGTATACACGTACGGCGATGCATACGCGAGCTCAGCGGTCAGGATCTTCATCGATTGGGAAGTCAGCGTCTCAGCGGTGATGCATACGTGAGCTCGGCGGTCAGCACCTCCATCGATTGGGAGGTCGCCGTCTTAGCGGTGTGCCCTTCCTGAAGTGGCCATTGCCCTAGTTTTTCCTAGGGCTGTACTGCATACTGAAGAACTTTATTAGGAAGAGAAAAATATTTGACCGAAGTGCATGGCAAAGTGGGTAATTTATTCAAAATAATCAAACACAGATTCCGGAATCTAATGATAGTGGGGTTTTAATTAGTAGGATGAGCTCATACATACCTTGGCTTTGTGCTGTTCGATCTGGCCGGATGCATGAGGCACTCAAATTTCATGGATCGATCCATGTTGTATGGCTGCACTACTGCATGTTGACGCAGAGATTGAAACCTGACCACGGTTGCTGCACTACTGCGATGCAAAGATTGAAACCTGACCACGGTTTATGTGCTGGAGGAGAGTCCGCCTGTGTCCATCACTGCGAATACGACGCTGACGTATCGGAACTCTGTGGCGGCGGCATGCTGCATGCCTGCATCTGCCAGCAAGACGCCATGGGGTTGGAATAATGTGGTCTAGTGCATGCATCTACCAGCAAGATCCAAAGTTATAAGCACTGATCGATGTGCATGCACGTAGAAGATCGGATCGGCCGGAGGCGCAAAGGCAAATACGGCAGATGGCGGCGTGGGTGACCATGCCGTAGGAGAGGCTTAGGTTAGGTTTTTTTTATGGAGTCCTATCTAAGGAGCGCAGAGAAATTAAGCATGGCATTGGTGGGTAATTTTATGTGCCTATTTTTTTTTCTAAGATCCATTGGCTGATACACCTATTTACTTTAAATTAACGGCCAGATGTTTCTGTTTTTTGTGGGATTTTCTAGCGAATTCTCTAATTTCTGGTGACCCCATAATTTACTTTTAATATATAATAGATTAGGTGGCAAACTATTATACCAAGTTTTAGCGTCATCCTTTAATGAGAATGGAAAGATTTTAGCAACAAAGTAAGTACGCTTCTTAACGTCATCAGAAAACAAGCTACTCAGAGTAGATAACTCAATCATGTGTTCAACAGCACTTTCTTTTTCAGTACCACAAAAGGGTGTTTTCTCAACAATAGCTATATGAGATAGATCAAGAGAAAAATCATAATCTTTATCCTTAATGTTTATAGGAGATGTGGCAAATTTAGGATCAGGAGACAGTTTATATCTAACAGCATGTTCTGCAAGCAACTTTTTAATTTTTCTTGCATCAGTAGTAGCATTGCATTTTTCAATAAAATCATCATCAAGTTCCACATAATCTTCATCAAGATCATCACTAGAGTATTCAAGTTCAGGTGAATTAACAGGTGTAGTAACATCAGGAGTTTCAGTATTTTCAATTTGTCTAGACCTAGCAATTGTAGCATCTAGAAAAGTTCCCAATGAACCACTATCATCAAGCACAGCAGAAATATTATCAATATTATGAGAGTTTTCAGATTCAGCAGAAGTACCAGCAAGTGAAGCATGTGGCGGTGAAACAAGTTTATCAATCACAGATGGTGAATCAAGAGCAGAAGAGGTACTCAGAGTTGTACCTTTTCTTGTAGTGGATGGTAATATGGCGACCTTAGTATCGCGAGTTTTACCCATGATGGAGAATTTGCAGCGAACAATATCAATCCAAGTGAACTTCCAAATAAAGCTATGCTCCCCGGCAACGGCGCCAGAAAATAGTCTTGATGACCCACAAGTATAGGGGATCGCAACAGTCTTCGAGGGAAGTAAAACCCAATTTATTGATTCGACACAAGGGGAGACAAAGAACACTTGAAAGCCTTAACAGCGGAGTTTTCAATTCAGCTGCACCTGGAAACAGACTTGCTCGCAAGAGTTTATCAGTAGTAACAGTTTTATAGCAGTAGCAGTAGTGAAATAACAGCAGCAGAGTAACGGAAACAGCAGTAGTGATTTTAGTAAACAACAGGATTAAAATACTGTAGGCACAGGTGATGACCCACAAGTATAGGGGATCGCAACAGTCTTCGAGGGAAGTAAAACCCAAATTTATTGATTCGACACAAGGGGAGGTAAAGAATACTTATAAGCCTTAACAACTGAGTTGTCAATTCAGCTGCACCTGGAAAAGCACTAGTAACAGGGGTGATGTGAAAGTAGCGATGATATGAGAGCAGTAGTAACGAGTAACACGGCAGCAGTAATAGTAACACAGGAGCAATGGCACCAGAAGATAGTTGATACTACTTCCAATGACATGTAGAACAAGTATATGATGATGAAAGATGGACCGGGGTTCCCAGCTATCTACACTAGTGGCAACTCTCCAATAACAAGTGTTGGGTGAACAAATTACAGTCGGGCAATTGATAGGACTGAAATAGCATTAAGACAGAATATCAAGATCATTAATCATGTAGGCATGTTTTCCAATAATAGTCATACGTGCTCGCAATGAGAAACTTGTAGAACATCTTTTGTCCTACCAGCCGGTGGCAGCCGGGCCTCAAGGGAAACTACTGGATATTAAGGTACTCCTTTTAATAGAGTACCGGAGCAAAGCATTAACACTCCGTGAAAACATGTGTCCCTCACATCACCGCCATCCCCTCCGGTTGTCCCGATTTCTGTCACTTCGGGGCCTTTGGTTCCGGACAGTGACATGTGCATACAACTTGTAGATACAATCTAAGCAATAAGTATAGAGCTCAAATCTAAGATCATGCCACTCGGGCCCTAGTGACAAGCATTAAGCATAACAAGATTGCAGCAACAATAACTTCATAAACTTTGTAGATAGACAATCATAATGTAACAATCCATCGGATCCCGACAAACACAACACCGATTACATCAGATGAATCTCAATCATGTAAGGCAGCTCATGAGATCATTGTATTGAAGTACATGGGGGAGAGAATACCAACTAGCTACAGCTAGAACCCGTAGTCCATGGGGGAACTACTCACGGAGCATGATGGAGGTGATGGCGTTGATGGAGATGGCTTCCGGGGGCACTTCCCCGTCCCGGCAGGGTGCCGGGACAGAGACTTCTGTCCCCGAATTGGAGTTTCGCGATGGTGGCGGCGCCCCTGGAGTCTTTCTGGAGTTTCTTCAAGAGTTACGGTGTTTTTAGGTCGAAAGGGATTTTATAGGCGAAGAGGCGGCGCAGGGGGGGCACCTGGGGGCTCCCCACCACAGGCCGGCGCGGGCCCAAGCCAGGCCGCGCCGCCCTATGGTGTGGTGGACCTCTGGCCCCTCTCCGACTCTTCTTCGGTGTTCTGGATGCTTCCGGAAAAAATAGGAGGTTTGGTCTTCGTTTCGTCGATTTCCGAGAATATTGCCCGAACAGCCTTTCTGGAACCAAAAACAGCAGAAAACAGGAACTGACACTGTGGCATCTTGTTAATAGGTTAGTTCCGGAAAACGCATAAAAACATTATAAAGTGCAAGCAAAACATGTAAGTATTGTCATAAAACAAGCATGGAACAACAGAAATTATGGATACGTCGGGGACGTATCAGCATCCCCAAGCTTAGTTCCTGCTCGTCCCGAGCAGGTAAACGATAAAAAGAATAATTTCTGTAGTGACATGCTACTTACATAACCTTGATCATACTATTACAAAGCACATGAAATGAATGAAATGACTCAAGGAAATGATCTATAGTTGCTAACAAATAGATAACATATAGCAAAACTTTTCATGAAGAGTACTTTCAAGACAAGTATCAAAAGTCTTGCACAAGAGTTAACTCATAAAGAAATAAGTTCAAAGTAAAGGCATCGAAGCAACACAAAGGAAGATATAAGTTTCAGCGGTTGCTTTCAACTTGTAACATGCATATCTCATGGATAATTGTCAACACAAAGTAATATGATGAATGCAAATAAGCAAGTATGTAAGAATCAATGCACAGTTGACACAAGTGTCTGCTTCTAAGATGGAAGGAAGTAGGTAAACTGACTCAACATAAAGTAAAAGAATGGCCCTTCAAAGAGGAAAGCATCGATTGCTATATTTGTGCTAGAGCTTTGGTTTTGAAAACATAAAGAGAGCATAAAAGTAAAGTTTTGAGAGGTGTTTGTTGTTGTCAACGAATGGTAGTGGGCACTCTAACCCCTCGCCAGACAAACCTTCAAAGAGCGGCTCCCATGAATTATTTTTATTTTTGGGTGGCACTCCTTCCAACCTTTCTTTCACAAACCATGGCTAACCGAATCCTCGGGTGCCTTCCAACAATCTCATACCATGAAGGAGTGTCTATTTTTGTTAATTAATTTGGGACTGGGAATCCCATTGCCAGCTCTTTTTGCAAAATTATTGGATAAGCGGATGAAGCCACTAGTCCATTGATGAAAGTTGCCCAACAAGATTGAAAGATAAACACCACATACTTCCTCATGAGCTATTAAACATTGACACAAATCAGAGGTGATAAATTTTGAATTGTTTAAAGGTAGCACTCAAGCAATTTACTTTGGAATGGCAGGAAATACCACATAGTAGGTAGGTATGGTGGACACAAATGGCATAGTTTTTGGCTCAAGGTTTTGGATGCACGAGAAGTATTCCCTCTCAGTACAAGGCTTTGGCTAGCAAGGTTGTTTGAAGCAAACACAAGTATGAACCAGTACAGCAAAACTTACATAAGAACATATTGCAAGCATTATAATACTCTACACCGTCTTCCTTGTTGCTCAAACACTTTTACCAGAAAATATCTAGACCTTAAGAGAGATCAATTATGCAAACCAATTTTAACAAGCTCTACGGTAGTTCTCCACTAATAGGTTTAGACTACATGAAAAAAAAATTGATCATGATCTACTTGAGAGCTCAAAACAATTGCCAAGTGTCAAATTATTCAAAACATGATGAGGCATTTTCTGTTTCCAACCAAATATAAATAAGTGCAATAGCTTCCAACTTTTATCATTGAACATTAAAAGTAAAACGAAGAACACGAGTGTTCATATGAAAAAGCGGAGCGTGTATCTCTCCCACACAAGGATTGCTAGGATCCGAATTTATTCAAACAAAACAAAACGAAAATAAACACACAGACGCTCCAAGTAAAGCACATAAGATGTGACTGAATAAAAATATAGTTTCAGGGGAGGAAACCTGATAAGTTGATGAAGAAGGGGATGCATTGGGCATCCCCAAGCTTAGACGCTTGAGTCTCCTTGAAATATGCAGGGATGAACCACGGGGGCATCCCCAAGCTTAGACTTTTCACTCTTCTCGATCATGTATCATCCTCCTCTCTTGACCCTTGAAAACTTCCTTCACACTAAACTTCTCATAAACTTCATTAGAGGGGTTAGTACTCAAAAAATTTGAATCCACCTTCGTCCTGTAGTGGCACATTGCAAGAACTCAATAAAACATTAGCTACAGCCCTCTACGTCTAGAAAACCTCGCTTAAAGTCCACAAGAGACAATGCAAAAAACAGAGACAGAATCTGCCAAAACAGAACAGACAGTAAAGACGAATTTTAATAAAATACTTCCGTTGCTCAAATCAGAAAACTCAAAACTAACGAAAGTTGCGTACATATCTGAGGAACACGCACGTAAATTGGCATATTTTTCTGAGTTACCTACAGAGAGAACAGCCCAGATTCGTGACAGATAGAAATCTGTTTCTGCGCAGAAATCCAAATCTAGTATCAACCTTCGATTAGAAGCTTCACTTGGCACAACAAAACACAAAACTAAGATAAGGAGAGGTTGCTACAGTAGTAAACAACTTCCAAGACACAAATATAAAACAAAGTGCTGTAGCAAAATAACACATGGGTTATCTCCCAAGAAGTTGCTTTCTTTATAGCCATTAAGATGGGCTCAGCAGTTTTAATGATGCACTAGCAAGAAATAGTATTTGAATCAAAAGAGAGCATCAAGAGGCAAATCCAAAACACATTTAAGCCTAACATGCTTCCTATGCAAAGGAATCTTGTAAATAAACAAGTTCATGAAATGCAAAGTAACAAGCATAAGAAGATAGAACAAGTGTAACTTCAAAATTTTAAGCATATAGAGAGGTGTTTTAGTACCATGAGAATTTCTACTACCATATTTTCCTCTCTCATAATAATTTTCAGTAGCTTCATGAACAAACTCAACAATATAACTATCACATGAAGCATACTTTTCATGATTTCCAAACACATAATTTTTATCAAGTTCAAGAATAGTGGAATTAAAACTTTCAAACTTACTTTTATTAATAATATAACAAGGTAGTTGATAATTCTCAATAGATATGGGACTCATAGAATAAGTCAAGAACTCTCCAATCCCATTTTCATTAGTAGTACAATTAATATTATCAAGTAACATAGGACCATCATCTAGAGCCTTATCATAGACATTTGCCAAACAAAATTCTTGAGTACCATGCATTTCGACATCAGGCACAAACAAAGCATTATCATAAGATTTATCAAAGTAGCATGGATTATCATATATAACAGTAGCATAATCATTCTCACAAGTATTACTCATAGGTACTATTTCAAGAGAATCCACAGGAACATAACATTCAACCTCTTCCGGTAAGCATGGAGGACAATCAAATAGTGTAAGAGATAAAGAGTTACTCCCATTAGAAGGTTGACATGGGTAGCTAATCCATTCTTCCTCCTTTCGTTCATCACTCTCCTCTTCTTTTTCATCCAATGAGCTTTCAGGTTCATCAATTTCCTCCTCTTTTTCATCCAATGAGCTTTCAGGTTCATCAATTTCTTCTTCCACCGGTTCCTGCAAATTGTGAGTGCATTCTTGTGCATTGATGTGTCTCTCTTTATAATCAAGGATATAAGGATTCCTACTGTAGCATTCTATGCAAGAATTAAGGATAGTAGAGACATAATCTTTAAGGTCCTTACAAACAACACAAGTTTCATAATTCTCAACCATGAAGGATTCTATCTCGGAGGCTCCCATAAATAAGACAAATTGTTCTACCTCTTCGAACCCATAATGAATATAGCAATTCCGATTATAGTTCTTAATTAAAAATTCCTCACTAAAGCCACATTGAAATTTAAGATGTTTAGTATCCTATTGAGAGCAACAGTTTATATCATGGCATTTAAGCAAGATTTTAGCAATTGTATTCAATTTTTCTATCATAGCACTCATTATTTTACCAGTTCTTGATTCTCTATAATTATTATAACATTCTATAAGCTCCAAGTAGGTTGTTGGTTCTCCCATAACAGCAGTTTTTAATTTTTCGATTTTTCAAATTTTTATGGATTTTTGGATATATAGGAAAAGTAAAACAAGACAAAAATAAACTAGACAAAATTAAACTAAGCAAAACAAAATAAAATAAAACAGAGAGAGAGGTAGAGTGTACTCCCCAGGTGAACTTATGAGTAGAGCTATGCCTCCCTGGCAACGGCGCCAGAAAATAGTCTTGATGACCCACAAGTATAGGGGATCGCAACAGTCTTCGAGGGAAGTAAAACCCAAATTTATTGATTCGACACAAGGGGAGGTAAAGAATACTTATAAGCCTTAACAAGCTGAGTTGTCAATTCAGTTGCACTGGAAAAGCACTAGTAACAGGGGTGATGTGAAAGTAGCGATGATATGAGAGCGATAGTAACCAGTAACACAGCAGCAGTAATAGTAACACATGAGCAATGGCACCAGAAGATAGTTGATACTACTTCCAATGACATGTAGAACAAGTTTCTGATGATGAAAGATGGACCGGGGTTCCCAGCTATCTACACTAGTGGCAACTCTCCAATAACAAGTGTTGGGTGAATAAACTACAGTCGGGCAATTGATAGGATTGAAATAGCATTAAGACAGAATATCAAGATCATTAATCATGTAGGCATGTTTTCCAATAATAGTCATACGTGCTCGCAATGAGAAACTTGTACAACATCTTTTGTCCTACCAGCCGGTGGCAGCCGGGCCTCAAGGGAAACTACTGGATATTAAGGTACTCCTTTTAATAGAGTACCGGAGCAAAGCATTAACACTCCGTGAAAACATGTGTCCCTCACATCACCGCCATCCCCTCCGGTTGTCCCGATTCTTGTCACTTCGGGGCCTTTGGTTCCGGACGGTGACATGTGCATACAACTTGTAGATACAATCTAAGCAATAAGTATAGAGCTCAAATCTAAGATCATGCCACTCGGGCCCTAGTGACAAGCATTAAGCATAACAAGATTGCAGCAACAATAACTTCATAAACTTTGTAGATAGACAATCATAATGTAACAATCCATCGGATCCCGACAAACACAACACCGATTACATCAGATGAATCTCAATCATGTAAGGCAGCTCATGAGATCATTGTATTGAAGTACATGGGGGAGAGAATACCAACTAGCTACAGCTAGAACCCGTAGTCCATGGGGGAACTACTCACGGAGCATGATGGAGGCGATGGCGTTGATGGAGATGGCTTCCGGGGCACTTCCCCGTCCCGGCAGGGTGCCGGGACAGAGACTTCGTCCCCCGAATTGGAGTTTCGCGATGGTGGCGGCGCCCCGGAGTCTTTCTCGGAGTTTCGTCAAGAGTTACGGTGTTTTTAGGTCGAAAGGGATTTTATAGGCGAAGAGGCGGCGCAGGGGGGCACTGGGGCTCCCCACCACGAGCCGGCGCGGGCCCGAGCCAGGCCGCGCCGCCCTATGGTGTGGTGGCCCTCTGGCCCCTCTCCGACTCTTCTTCGGTGTTCTGGATGCTTTCGGGAAAATAGGAGGTTTGGTCTTCGTTTCGTCGAATTCCGAGAATATTGCCCGAACAGCCTTTCTGGAACCAAAAACAGCAGAAAACAGGAACTGGCACTGTGGCATCTTGTTAATAGGTTAGTTCCGGAAAACGCATAAAAACATTATAAAGTGCAAGCAAAACATGTAAGTATTGTCATAAAACAAGCATGGAACAACAGAAATTATGGATACGTCGGGGACGTATCAACGGGGACGGATAACGGGCGTTGCATGGATGAGAGAAACTCATGTAACAATCATAGCAGGGCATTTGCAGATAATAATAAAACGGTATCCAAGTACTAATCAATCAATAGGCATGTGTTCCAATTATAGTCGTACGTGCTCGCAATGAGAAACTTGCACAACATCTTTTGTCCTACCAGCCGGTGGCAGCCGGGCCTCAAGGGAAACTACTTGGATATTAAGTTACTCCTTTTAATAGAGTACCGGAGCAAAGCATTAACACTCCGTGAACACATGTGATCCTCACGTCACTACCATCCCCTCCGGTTGTCCCAATTTCGTCACTTCGGGGCCATTGGTTCCGGACAGCGACATGTGTATACAACTTGCAGGTAAGACCATAAACAATGAATATCATGATGAAACAATAACATGTTCAGATCTGAGATCATGGCACTCGGGCCCTAGTGACAAGCATTAAGCATAACAAGTTGCAACAATATCATCAAAGTAACATCTACGGATACTAGGCACTATGCCCTAACAGTCTTATGCTATTACATGACCAATCTCATCCAATCCCTACCATCCCCTTCGGCCTACAGCGGGGGAATTACTCACACATGGATGGGGGAAACATGGCTGGTTGATGGAGAGGCGTTGGCGGTGATGGCGGCGATGATCTCCTCCAATTCCCCGTCCCGGCGGAGTGCCGAACGGAGACTTCGGCTCCCGAGACGGAGTTTCGCGATGTGGCGGCGTTCCGGAGGGTTTACGGCGACTTCGACTTCTCCCCGTGCGTTTTTAGGTCGAGGCCGATATATAGTCCGAAGGAGGGCGTCGGAGGCCGGCCGAGGGGGCCACACCATAGGGCCGCGCGGGCCCCCTAGGCCGCGCCGCCTTATGGTGTGGGGCCCTCGGGCCTCCACTTGATTTGTCCTTCCGGCTCCGTCGCATTCCGGGAAAATAGGGCCTTCGTCAAAATCCCGAGGTTTTTCCCGAAAGTTGGATTTCCGCACAAAAATGAGACACCGTAACGGTTCTGTCGAAAACAGCGTTAGTCCGTGTTAGTTGCATCCAAAATACACAAATTAGAGGCAAAACAATAGCAAAAGTGTTCGGGAAAGTAGATACGTTTTGGACGTATCAGACGCCTCCAAGCTTGGTCTTGGAAGTGTCCTAATGCAAGAGGGTAAAGTAATATCTTATCTCTCCCGACAACTCAAACCCCATGAAACCAACTACCCCACCCATGACCTTGAGTTAGCCGCTGTAGTTCATGCCCTCAACACTTGGCGCCACTACCTCATTGGTAATCGATGTGACATCTACACTGATCTCAAAAGCCTTAAGTATATCTTCACTTAGAGAGAGTTGAACATGCGACAGACAAGGTGGATCGAGTTGATCAAGGACTATGATCTCAATATCCATTACCACCCTGGAAAAGCCAATGTAGTCGCCGACGCTCTCAGCAGAGAACCCTGTTCCCTCAATAGTCGACTAAAAGTCGAGCAACCCTTGCTATATAAAGAGTTTGAAGAATTCGGATTAGAATTGGATAGCCACGGATTTCTTGCTGCCATGGAGGCCAGACCTACTTTACAAGATCAGATCAAGGAAGCCCAAGTGGGACATGAGAGTATTGAAGGAATCAAGCGCCGCATGAGCAAAGAAGAACTAGTTGGATTTTCTATAGACCCCGAAGGAGTTCTGTGGTACAACTGACGTCTTTGCGTACCAAGTATTCCTGCTCTGAAGAACCTAATCATGGAGGAAGCCTACAATACTCCTTATTCTATTCACCCTGGAGGAACTAAGTTGTATCAAGACCTAAAAGACACCTTTTGGTGGCATGGAATGAAGCGTGATATTGCGTTCTTTATCGCTCGGTGCGATATCTGCCAGAAGGTTAAAGCTGAGCACCAACGTCCTGCCTAAACTTCTACAACCCTTGCAAATTCCGGTATGGAAATGGGAGGAAGTGGGAATGGACTTTATCACCGGCCTTCCCAGATCTAGCCGCGGACATGACTCAATCTGGGTAATAGTTGATCGTCTCACAAAAGTCGCTCACTTCCTGCCTGTCAAGACCACCGATCACGGAAGAGCGTTAGTCGACCTTTACATCTCCCATATAGTTAGCCTTCACGGAGTTCCCAAGGTCATAGTGTCAGATCGAGGCACTCAGTTCACTTCCCGTTTCTGGCAAAAGCTTCACGAAGCTATGGGCACCAAGCTATCCTTCAGCACCGCCTATCACCCTCAGACCGGAGGACAGACCGAGAGAGTAAATCAGATTCTGTAAGACATGCTCCGAGCCTGCGTTCTTGCTTATGGAACCAAATGGGAAGACTGCTTGCCATTCGCCGAGTTCTCGTATAATAATAGCTATCAGGCCAGTCTTCAAATGGCACCTTTTGAAGCCCTCTATGGAAGAAAGTGCCGAACCCCTCTCAACTGGTCCGACACCGGAGAAAGCCAAGTGTTCGGACCTGATATACTTCGAGAAGCCGAGGAACAATTGCAGCTCATTCGTGACCGCCTGAAAGCTGCACAGTCTCGACAGAAGAGCTACGCCGACGCCAAGCGCCGGGAATTGACCTTCAGCATCGGAGATTTGGCCTATCTTCGAGTGACACCCCTCAAGGGAATGAAACGTTTCCATGTCAAGGGCAAACTAGCGCCAAGGTATATTGGAACTTTCAAGGTACTAGGCCGAAGAGGAGAAGTGTCATACCAACTAGAACTGCCCCCAGAATTATCTGAGTTCCACGACGTCTTCCATATCTCTCAACTTCGGAAATGTCTCCAAGCAGCGGACAAGCCTGAGGTCTTCAAGAATAGCGATTATCGGGCAATCGATCTGAATCATGACCTAACTTACCGAGAGAACCCCATTCGTATTCTGGAGGAAGCTGTTAGAGTTACCCTCGGGAGGAAGATTAAGTTCTTCAAAGTTCAGTGGAGTAACCACTCCGAAGATGAAGCCACCTGGGAACGAGAGGATTATCTTAGGAAGGAGTTTCCCTACCTTTTCAAGTTCCTAGCCTCGAAATCTCGGGACGAGATTCTTTTAAGGGGGGAAGGTCTGTAACACCCCATTTTTCAGAACCTGCATATTTCCCTCTAACTGAAATTTTTTGAACAAACAAAAACTTTTACCTTATGCTTGAGAGTGTGCTTAGATTTAATTCATGCATAGCCTAGTTCTAAAAATACACTAGGAGATTAATTTTGGAATTAACATTGAGTGATAGTTAAATACCTCACATAGAATCATTAGGGTTTGCCCTTTTATGCAAATGACAACATCCTTAATTATTCACTTCACCTCTAAAAACCCGTTCTACTTGATGATCACCACCACCATGATAAGAGAGAACACTCCCCTCTCTTCTTTTGTCGATGACACCTCATCACCTAGGGTTACACCACCAACACCACCACCACTTCATTATCCTTATTTTTCTTCAACACATGGGCTCAAGCTCTTTTTAACAAGCTTTGGCACATGCACATGGCATGGCCCCCTCTCTTTTATCCCTGCCCCTTTTTCCTTTTTCCTCCTTTTCTCTCTTAGAGTTTGGCCGAGACGCAAAGAGGAGGGGAAACCTCCCCCTCTCTTTTTTCTTCTCCCCTCTCTCTCTCTCTCTCTCATTTCTTCCCTGGTTTGGGCCATGGTCGACACCACCTCTCCCTCCCTTGCCCTGGCCCAACCCTGGCCCCCTTCCACCCCTCTCTCTTGGCCCAAACGCCACCAGTAGACCTCCCCCGCCAAACCCTAGCGCCAGCCCGCGAGCACGCCTGGAGGAGACATGATGGCAACGCCTCGTGCGACGCGCCATCTGCCTCGACTGCCCGCGCGCCCCCTCGTTTCTCCCCCTTGCTGACGCCACCCGCTCGACGTCACCGCGGGCCCAGGCCCTGACGTCTGCCCTCGCACGCCCGTTGGCCGAAGCCACCGCCCACGCCACTACCGCGCCCCTCTCCGCCTATAAAACCCCCCAGCACCACTGATGACCCACAAGTATAGGGGATCGCAACAGTCTTCGAGGGAAGTATTACCCAATTTATTGATTCGACACAAGGGGAGACAAAGAATACTTGAAAGCCTTAACAGCGGAGTTGTCAATTCAGCTGCACCTGGAAACAGACTTGCTCGCAAGAGTTTATCAGTAGTAACAGTTTTATAGTAGTAGCAGTGGTGAAATAACAGCAGCAGAGTAACAAAGACAGCAGTAGTGATTTTAGTAAACAGCAGGATTAAAATACTGTAGGCACGGGGACGGATAACGGGCGTTGCATGGATGAGAGAAACTCATGTAACAATCATAGCAGGGCATTTGCGGATAATAATAAAACGGTATCCAAGTACTAATCAATCAATAGGCATGTGTTCCAATTATAGTCGTACGTGCTCGCAATGAGAAACTTGCACAACATCTTTTGTCCTACCAGCCGGTGGCAGCCGGGCCTCAAGGGAAACTACTGGATATTAAGGTACTCCTTTTAATAGAGTACCGAAGCAAAGCATTAACACTCCGTGAACACATGTGATCCTCACATCGCTACCATTCCCTCCGGTTGTCCCGATTTCTGTCACTTCGGGGCCATTGGTTCCGGACAGCGACGCGTGTATACAACTTGCAGGTAAGATCATAAACAACGAATATCTTCATGAATCAATAACATGTTCAGATCTGAGATCATGGCACTCGGGCCCTAGTGACAAGCATTAAGCATAACAAGTTGCAACAATATCATAAAAGTACCATCTACGGACACTAGGCACTATGCCCTAACAATCTTATGCTATTACATGACCAATCTCATCCAATCCCTACCATCCCCTTCGGCCTACAGCGGGGGAATTACTCACACATGGATGGGGGAAACATTGCTGGTTGATGGAGAGGCGTTGGCGGTGATGGCGGTGATGATCTCCTCCAATTCCCCGTCCCGGCGGTGTGCCAGAACGGAGACTTCTGGCTCCCGCGACGGAGTTTCGCGATGTGGCGGCGTTCTGGAGGGTTTCTGGCGACTTCGACTTCTCCCTGTGCGTTTTTAGGTCGAGGCGAATAAGTAGTCCGAAGGGGGGCGTTGGAGGCCGGCCGAGGGGGCCACACCACATGGCCGCGCGGCCCCCCCCTGGGCCGCGCCGCCATGTGGTGTGGGGCCCTCGGGCCTCCACTTCAATTGTCCTTCTGGCTCCGTCATTATTCTGGGAAAATAGGCCCTTTCGTCAAAATCCCGAGGTTTTTCCTGAAAGTTGGATTTCTGCACAAAAACGAGACACCGGAACAGTTCTGCTGAAAACAGCGTTAGTCCGTGTTAGTTGCATCCAAAATACACAAATTAGAAGCAAAACAATAGCAAAAGTGTTCGGGAAAGTAGATACGTTTTGGACGTATCAACTCCCCCCAAGCTTAGCTTATTGCTTGTCCTCAAGCAATTCGGTTAACAACCGAGCGATAAAAGAACTTTCACGAACACATTTGCTCATATGATGTATATATTCTCATGATATGGCTAATACTTAAGCAGTTCATAATAAGATACATGCAAATAAGATCATCTAACAGACTATGTCAATCATGAAGAAGTACCAACAATTAATAATAAGCATCATGAATCATGTATATAAGCAGGATTGCAATGTTCATAAGAGAGTATGATAAAGTGGTATCTCGCTTGCCTGTATTTGATTGGCAAAACATAAATGCCCGGGCACCTCTGGAGTTCATAGAAAGACTAGAAGTAGTGATTGTCAAAGATAAAAGCATCAAAGTTATACCACAATCAATCATATTTTGAGACAAGCATATTATACTAAGAATGACAGCTTGTGCTCTCAAGAAAGTGCTCAAAGAAAGGATGGAGACACAACATAAAAGTAAAAGATTGACCCTTCGCAGAGGGAAGCAGGGATTAGCATGCGCTAGAGCTTTTCATTTGTAAAGCAGGAGTAAAATTATTTTGAGAGGTGTTTGTTGTTGTCAACGAATGGTAATGGGTACACCAACTACCTCGCCAACCGGACTTTCAAGAGCGGCTCCCATGAATTATTTGCATGTTTATGTGGCACTCCTTCCAACCTTTCTTACACAAACCATGGCTAACCGAATCCTCGGGTGCCTGCCAACAATCACGTACCATGAAGGAGTGCCCTTTTTAGTTTAGTTTTATTATGATGATGACACTCCCCCCAACCTTTACTTACACAAGCCATGGCTAACCGAATCCTTCGGGTGCCGTCCAACAATCACAAACCATGGAGGAGTGTCTATTTAAGTTAATTAATTCGGGACCGGGAATCCCATTGCCGACTCTTTTTGCAAAATTATTGGATAAGCGGATCTGCCACTATTCCATATGAGAGTCCGTCAAAAGTAAATGACAAGGTTGAAAGCTAAACACCACATACTTCCTCATGAGCTATGAAACATTAACACAAATTAAGAAGCATTTTGAAGATTTTAAAGGTAGCGCATGAGAATTTACTTGGAATGGTTTGAAATGCCATGCATAGGTATTTATGGTGGACACTCTGGAATAACTTGGTTTTCATGTGTTTGGAGGCACGAGCAGCGTTCCCGCTCAGTACAAGTGAAGGCTAGCAAAAGACTAGGGAGCGACAAATCAAGAGAGCAAGAATCGTCATAATCATGCTTGCGGCAAAATAAATTAACCGAGGCATAAAAGTGATACAAGAACTCTGAAGCAATGTAAATCATTGAGGCTTAATTGACTCTTGTTCAGTCATATGCATGCGTGAGCATGTGCCAAGTCGATATAAATGAATTATTCAGAGGAGGATACCACAATGCCATACTTACTTATGAATAAAACAATGCAAGCAAACATCCATGACATGCTACTCATATTAATAAATTGGAGCTAATCATGAGAGATCATGAACTACTAAACTTTCTCAAATAACATATACCTCACATGAACCAACTAAGCATGCTCACATGGATGAGTATATGTACAAAAATGAAAACAAATAGAGTTCATACCAGCCTCTCACCACAATCAGATTGTCGTAGATCGTCATTATTGCCTTTTTCACTTGTGTAGCTTGGATAATATGAAATGAAAACCACGCTCCAGCCACCGAAGACCATTGAACTCATAATGAACTTTACAAAACCAAAGAAGAACAGCAAATATTTTTGGTGTTTTCGAATTTGAGAACAAGAACAAAAGGAAACAAGCAAACAAAGCAAAATCTTTTTGGGTTTTCTTATAGCAAACTAGCAATAGCAAATAAAGCGAAACAAATGCAAAAACCAAGATAAACAAATGATGAAGAGAAAAAACAGAAATATTTTTGGTCTTTTTGTGTTTTGGGAAAGAAACAAAGTGGAAACAAGGAATAGCAAACTAAAAGAAACGCAGAAAAGCGAGATGGCAGAAATCTGCCAAAACATGACAGCAGTACAGAAATCGATTTTTACAAAAATCTTACGTTGCTCAGTTCGAAAAGTGTTCAACTAATGAAAGTTAGATAACAACCTGGGGAACATGCACAAAAATTTGCAACTCAAAATAACGTTCTGGCTGTGCGCACGAATTTTTACGGTAACAGCCCAGAATCTGTTTTCAGGCAGCACTTCCCCAAATATCATCTTCCTCTCATTAGAAAACCACTCAAAGAGACTAAACAAGTATATACAAGTATCCAGCAATCGTAATATGCAAAGAATGAGTGATGCCGGTATACCTCCCCCCAAGCTTAGGCTTTTGGCCTAAGTGGAGTTCAATCCCATCAATCCCATGAAGTAGCGCCTCCGTAGTATGACGAAGATGGATCATATTCCGTGTATGTGCTAGAAGACGCACCGGGATGTGTGACGGTGTAATCATAGGAAGGCTCGACATCCTCGGAGTCATGCTGCTGGTGGAAATCTTGTATCTTCATATGTTCATCCACCTCCTCCTTAGTGCACGACCATGATTGCCTCGTCAATATCAAACAAACCTGGTTGGGGAAGAGGAATTTCTTTCTCATCCCCGTCAGAAAACAACATTCTATAGACCATATTATCTAAAGTAGAATCAGTAGTCACAAAATGATGACTCTTCATAGCAGCAATATCAAGTCTCCTAGGGGCCAATGGCACATCATTAGGATCAATAGGAAGATTTAGATATGTTAAAACGCGCAGTGGCAATAGTTCCTCCAAAAATAGGTCCCCTGGTAGTCAAGCGGCGAGCAATAAGAGCACCAAGGTGATAGGATGTTTGACCAGTAAGTGCAATATTCAGGAAAGCAAGATGGTAGCTAGAGATATTACTAGTGTTCTCCCTACCAAGAATGCTAGTAGCAATGTAATATGCAAAATACTTAATGGCGGGGAGTTGAATGTTCCTTATCTTGCCCCGCTCGAATGGTGCGACAATCATCACCGGTGATCCCTCGATAGAGCTCCAACAAGTCCCGGGGTTGTCATCAATCCTACTTGCTGTACCTGCAGGGACAATATCCAACGCAAGACAAAAATCCTTCAATTGCATAGTAACAGGATTACCATAGATCCTGAATGCAACCGTTGGCTCATATTGTTTGTTGTTGAACTGGAAACTCTCGACGAAAATTTTTGTGAGCATATAGTATTGCTCCCTTTCATCTCCCATATAGGTGGTTAACCCTGCCCTGTTGACAAGGGTTAAGAAATCCTCCAATATCCCTGCATTCCTTAGAAAATCATAGCATGGGAAAGTCGAAGCATTAGGAGGCCCGTTGTCCTCTTCGGGCGCGAAGCTAGGCGCGATGATGTCCTCGTTGTACGACCGCCTAATTTGGGTGGCGGTCCAGAAGGCCTCCCGGTGCTGGTTGTTCCCTTCTTGAACAATTCTCCAAATTTGAACTTCTTCATTTTCTGAAATTTTCAACAAACAATATAAAACTTGATTTGGTGACATATAATTGAGGGAAACTACCATAGGAACTTGCTAGAGTACTAATCATGCATCAAAACTAATTTCTACCAATTAGAACAAGCATGCAAGCTCACCAAACATGTCACCTATAGCAGCAAAATATTCAAGATATACTCAACCAAACAAAATTCTACTTGGATGGGTGGAGGAGTCACATACCAAGGAGCAAATGTGCCAAATTTCAACGGAAATCTGAGCTGAGCAAAGAGATCGAGAAATCTGGAGTTCTTGAGCAAAAACGCGAGTAAGAGGAAATTGGTTCGAGTTTTTTCGGGAGAGAGAAGGTGCTGGGAGAAAGAGATGACAAAGTGGGGCAAGGAGGGGCCCACACCACATGGTGGCGCGCCCACCTCCTTGGCCGCGCCGGCCTGTGGTGTGGCACCCTGTGGTGCCCCACAGGTCATCCTCTCGGTGCTCCCAGGTGCCTCGTCGAAAAATAGGACCAACGGTGTAATTTTCGCGAATTTTTGAGAACTTTGAAAAATGCACATTTTCTGGGTATTAAGTTTATTATTACTGGCCAGGAAAATTTTTGAAATCTCAAATCAACTAAGAAACCTTGCAAATTAAAAATGCTACAGCAACTAAAGCAAGTGGAGGAAGAAAGAGATGTTGTTTACCTCCTCTATGCATATAAAAGGTATTTGTTAACAAGGTTGATCAAGTCTTGCCACCAAATAAATTTTATATAGCATATGAAGAAATAAACCTCAAATCAATCATGTTACCTTGAATTGTATTGATATGGATCCAATCACAAGAGTTTGATATTCCTCTTTAGGCTCATATATAGGACAATCGATGGTTCCCACTTTGATAGTTCTCACATGAGAGATAGTATTAACTCCGCACGCTTTTTCAATCCTCTTGGGGAAATAGACGGTGTGTTCCTTATCATCAACATTGAAAGTAACCTTTCCTTTATTGCAATCAATAACAGCCCCTGCGGTGTTAAGAAAAGGTCTCCCAAGAATAATAGACATATTATCATCTTCGAGCATTTCCAACACAACAAAATCAGTTAATATCAAGCAGTTATTAGTAACTTGAACAGGAACATCCTCACATATACCAACAGGAATAGCAGTAGATTTATCAGCCATTTGCAAAGATATATCAGTAGGTATCAACTTATCTAAGTAAAGTCTCTTGTATAGAGAAAAAGGCATAACACTAACACCGGCGCCCAAGTCACATAGAGCAGTTTTAACATAATTATTCTTAATAGAACAAGGAATAGTAGGTATACCGGGTCGCCCAACTTCTTTGGAACTTTGCCATTGAAAGAGTAATTAGCAAGCATAGTGGAAATTTCCTCATTGGGGATTTTCCTTTTGTTAGTAACAATATCTTTCATATACTTTGAATAAGGAGGCAATTTAATAGCATCAGTCAAAGGAATTTGCAAGAATAAAGGTTTCATCCAATCACAAAATTTATTATAGTGTTCCTCTTCCTTTGATTTTAGTTTCTTAGCAGGAAAAGGCATTTGCTTTTGCACCCAAGGTTCTCTTTCATTACCATGTTTCTCAGCAATAAAATCTTCTTTAGTATACTTTTTATTTTTAGCATGCTTTTCGGGTTCTTTTTCAACCTCTTCTTTATCGGGAGTATCATTCTTATCATTATCTTCACTATTATCATGTTCATTACCACTTTCGGTTTCAGCATCGAAATAGAAATACTATTAGGATCATTAGCAGGTTCGGAGGATTCTACAACATTTTTATGTTTCTTCTTCTTTTTCTTAGATGGAGCTCTAGGTTCAATGCGTTGAGAATCTTGTTCAATTCTTTTGGGATGCCCTTCAGGATATAGAGGATCCTGGGTAGAGACACCACCTCTAGTTGTTACTTCATAAGCATGTTTTTCTTTAGTATTATTTCCTAACAAGTCATTTTGCACTTTAGTGAGTTGATCAATTTGAGTTTGAATCATATGAAAATGTTTAACAAGCATCTTAACATCATTGGAGGTTCTCTCCACAATATCATGCAATTGACTAATAGCTTGAGAATTTTCCATTAGATGATTCTCTACTCTCATATTAAAATTTTCTTGCTTAACAATATAATTATCAAACTCATCTAAGCATTGCGCAGGAGGTTTTGAATACGGAATATCTTCCCTAGTAAAGCGCTGAAGGGAGTTTACCTCAATCATGGATGAAGGGGGAATTATCTCACATATATCTTCTATAGGAGGTAGATTCTTCACATCTTACGATTTAATACCTTTCTCCTTGAGAGACTTCTTGGCTTCCCTCATATCTTCATCATTCAATTTAATTAAACCCCTCTTCTTCACTATTGGCGTTGGAGTTGGTTCAGGCGTAGTCCAATCATCATAATTTCGGCCTATTTTAGCCAATAATTCTTCAGCGTCGTCTGGAGTTCTTTTCCTGAAAACACAACCAGCACAACTATCCAGGTATGCCCTAGACTCAATGGTTAGTCCACTATAAAATATATCAAGTAAATCATGCTTTTCCAAATCATGGTCGAGCAGAGCTCTAATAAGAGAGCAAAATCTTGCCCAAGCCTCGGGCAATTTCTCTTCATCTCCTTGATCAAAATTATAAACTCTCTCGCAAAGCAAGCATGTTGAGCACTAGCAGGAAAGTATTTCCGAAAGAAAACAAGCAAGCAATTCTTTTGGACTTTTAATAGAACTAGGTGGCAAACTATTATACCAAGTTTTAGCGTCATCCTTTAATGAGAATGGAAAGATTTTAGCAACAAAGTAAGTACGCTTCTTAACATCATCAGAAAACAAGCTACTCAAAGTAGATAACTCAGTCATGTGTTCAACACCACTTTCCTTTTCAGTACCACAAAAAGGTGTTTTCTCAACAATAGCTATATGAGATAGATCAAGAGAAAAATCATAATCTTTATCCCTAATGTTTATAGGAGATGTGGCAAATTTAGGATCGGGAGACAGCTTTATATCTAACAAGTATGTTCCGCAAGCAACTTTTTAATTTTTCTTGCATCAGTAGTAGCATGGCATTTTTCAATAAAATCATCATCAAGTTCCACATAATCTTCATCAAGATCATCACTAGAGTATTCAAGTTCAGGTGAATTAACAGGTGTAGTAGCATCAGGAGTTTCAGTATTTTCGATTTGTCTAGACCTAGCAATTTTAGCATCTAGAAAAGTTCCCAATGAACCACTATCATCAAGCACAGCAGAAATATTATCAATATTATGAGAGTTTTCAGATTCAGCAGAAGTACCAGCATTTGAAGCATGTGGTGGTGAAACAAGTTTATCAATCACGGATGGTGAATCAAGAGCAGCGAGAGGTACTCGTAGTTGTACCTTTTCTTGTAGTGGATGGTAATATGGCGACCTTAGTATCGCGAGTTTTACCCATGATGGAGAATTTGCAGCGAACAATATCAATCCAAGTGAACTTCCAAATAAAGCTATGCTCCCCGGCAACGGCGCCGTAAAATAGTCTTGATGACCCACAAGTATAGGGGATCGCAATGAGCCTTCGAGGGAAGTATTACCCAATTTATTGATTCGACACAAGGGGAGACAAAGAATACTTGAAAGCCTTAACAATGGAGTTGTCAATTCAGCCGCACTGGAAACAGACTTGCTCGCAAGAGTTTATCGAGTAGTAACAGCTTTATAGTAGTAGCAGTGGTGAAATAACAGCAGCAGAGTAACAAAGACAGCAGTAGTGATTTTAGTAAACAGCAGGATTAAAATACTGTAGGCACGGGGACGGATAACGGGCGTTGCATGGATGAGAGAAACTCATGTAACAATCATAGCAGGGCATTTGCAGGTAATAATAAAACGGTATCCAAGTACTAATCAATCAATAGGCATGTGTTCCAATTATAGTCGTACGTGCTCGCAATGAGAAACTTGCACAACATCTTTTGTCCTACCAGCCGGTGGCAGCCGGGCCTCAAGGGAAACTACTGGATATTAAGGTACTCCTTTTAATAGAGTACCGGAGCAAAGCATTAACACTCCGTGAACACATGTGATCCTCACATCGCTACCATTCCCTCCGGTTGTCCCGATTTCTGTCACTTCGGGGCCATTGGTTCCGGACAGCGACGCGTGTATACAACTTGCAGGTAAGATCATAAACAACGAATATCTTCATGAATCAATAACATGTTCAGATCTGAGATCATGGCACTCGGGCCCTAGTGACAAGCATTAAGCATAACAAGTTGCAACAATATCATAAAAGTACCATCTACGGACACTAGGCACTAAGCCCTAACAATCTTATGCTATTACATGACCAATCTCATCCAATCCCTACCATCCCCTTCGGCCTACAGCGGGGGAATTACTCACACATGGATGGGGGAAACATTGCTGGTTGATGGAGAGGCGTTGGCGGTGATGGCGGTGATGATCTCCTCCAATTCCCCGTCCCGGCGGAGTGCCAGAACGGAGACTTCTGGCTCCCGCGACGGAGTTTCGCGATGTGGCGGCGTTCTGGAGGGTTTCTGGCGACTTCGACTTCTCCCTGTGCGTTTTTAGGTCGGGGCGAATAAGTAGTCCGAAGGGGGGCGTCGGAGGGCGGCCGAGGGGGCCACACCACATGGCCGCGCGGGCCCCCCCTGGGCCGTGCCGCCATGTGGTGTGGGGCCCTCGGGCCTCCACTTCAATTGTCCTTCTGGCTCCGTCATTATTCTGGGAAAATAGGCCCTTTCGTCAAAATCCCGAGGTTTTTCCCGAAAGTTGGATTTCTGCACAAAAACGAGACACCGAACGCTTCTGCTGAAAACAGCGTTAGTCCGTGTTAGTTGCATCCAAAATACACAAATTAGAGGCAAAACAATAGCAAAAGTGTTCGGGAAAGTAGATACGTTTTGGACGTATCAACCACCGCTCCCCCTTCAGCTCCCCCACTCGCACGCCATTAGGCTGCCTCACCCACTACCTGGCCGCTCGAGCTGCTTCTCGAGCCGCTGCTTCTGCCACCCGACGCCATCGCCACCGTGGTCACCGTGAAGGTGACGAGGAGGAGCCGTCGATGACGCCACTCCCCTGCCGCTCCCCTCTCCCCTTCATCGCCAGCACCACCTACTGCCTCGCCTAACCCCCTCCGTTGCCTTCTGCCGCGCAGATCCACTACAAGAAAAGTTCTGATAGACAACGTCCCAAAATCGTCCGCTAAGGGGTATTTTTCGTCGCCTATGGGCCTAACCCGACGATATGGGTTCTGTTGTCGAAACTGCGTCAGGCAAAGTCCTACGACGATTTTTCGGTCCGTCGCGCTTGGGCGCCCTTCCGCCACGGAAAATCGGACCGCTGCGAAGTGTTTCCGGGAGCCCGTTGACCGCCGACGTCATGCAACCGACACGTGGCGTACGCCGTTAACCGGCAGTTAACGGCGTTAACCGGCTGAAACCCCGTGGTAGATGGTAGGCCCACACGAGGCCTGCCACGTCTTAAGCGGGCCGGCCCATTAAGTTTGCGGGCCGGGCCAGCTGACTTAGTTTGACCTATCAACTATATAGTTGGGCTGGTCCATTAGTTACGTGGGCCGGGCAAGGTTGACTGGTCAAAACTTTAATGGGCCGGCCCACTAAGCATGTGGACCGGGCTGAATGCACTCGTTTGACCGGTCAACATGCAAAAGGGCCGGCCCACAAGACATGTGGGACCCACTTTCCTATTATCGGGCCGGCCCATTTAACAAGTGGGGTCCACCTTAAAGCAACTAGGCCGGTCCAAGAAGTTATTGGGCCGGCCCAATTAGCCTGTGGGTCCCACTTTCCTGCTATCGGGCCAGCCCATTTAGTACGTGGGGTCCACAATAGATCAAATGGGCTGGCCCAACAAGAAAGTGGGCCAGGCCAAAAACACATGTGGGTTCCACTTTCCTGTAAAAGGGCCGGCCCATTTAGTATGTGGGGTCCACCATATAGCAAGTGGGCCGGGCCAAAAACACAGGTGGGTCCCACTTTCCTGTTAAAGGGCCGGCCCATTTAGTATGTGGGGTCCACAATATAGCAAGTGGGCCGGCCCAACAAGAAAGTGGGCCGGGCCAAAAACACAGGTGGGTCCCACTATCCTTTTAAAAGGCCGGCCCATTTAGTATGTGGGGTCCACCATATAGCAAGTGGGCCGGCCCATTTAGTATGTGGGGTCCACCATATACCAAGTGGGCCGTCCCAACAAGATAGTGGGCCGGGCCAAAAACACAGGTGGGTCCCACTTTCCTGTTAAAGGGCCGGCCCATTTAGTATGTGGGGTCCACCATATGGCTAGTGGGCCGGCCCAACAAGATAGTGGGCCGGGCCAAAAACACAGGTGGGTCCCACTATCCTGTTAAAGGGCCGGCCCATTTAGTGTGCGGGGTCCACCACAAAAGCTTTTGGGCTGGCCAACAAGTTAGTGGGCCGGCCCAATTAGTATGTGGGCCGGCCCAATTAGTATGTGGGGTCCACGGTAAATCAGGTGGGCTGGCCCGACGAGTTAGCGAGCCGACCCAATAAGCTTGTGGGGCCCACTTTTCTGTTACTGGGCTGGTGCAGTAGTGGGTGGGGTCCACCTTAAAGCAAATGGGCTGGCCCAATAAGTAAGTGGGTCAGCCCGTTTAGTTGGTGTTTATATGCCGACATAATAGGCGCTTTAGGATTTTGCGGGCCGGCACATATGTTATTTCGCTTAATTGGGACGTTTAAGGGATGGGAATTTGTGATTTAGATACTGAGAATATTTACGCAGCACATGATTTCTGTCGGATAGCCTCACTTACCACAAGCACCAAAAGAAAAAATGCGCGAAAGAACTATAAAAACTAACTAAATATTACATCAGCTGCAAGGCTTTGAAAAAATATTACAGAACCCAGAGAAATTGAATGGTAATTAAACCTAGCAATACAATGAAGCGATCCGGCAATCTTTTAAGTTATCCATGCAGCACCTATATCTGAAACAAAGACATTACAAGTTAAGACAGAAACAATGGAAAGGCAAAGACACTACAATATTGTTTGCCAAAGATTTTGGAACTCATCATTTTGTCGTTATAACAAGATCATTGTAATGCGCACAATAAGCAAACAAAGAGTGCATGCCACATACCAACAGCCAATATAACAGAGCATGTTAGAATGAAACAACAGACTTACTACTGTCGAGTCCCATGCAAACCAACATGTTCAGGGAGTACAAAATTGGCATGAACAACATAGTAGCAGAGCTATAAATTTTGTAACAACGACCGAGCAAGATGAAGTTATGATGGCTACATCTACAGAGCAGGGAATGTAAACCAAAAATAGAAGTTACGATGGCAAAAGCTAAAGAGGAGGGAATGTGAACCAACATGTGCCAAGTGCAATTACTTCATATTGGCCGTGAACTAAATAATATTCCTGAACTTATAGTGAAGGGGATGCAAATCAAGATGTTTCGGGATATAAACTTGTAATGAGCAACACATAGAGGATAGTTAATGATGGAGCTTAGGATGGACCAGATACAGAATATAGTGGGATCACCTGTGAACTTGTATAAGAGGGAATGCAAACCAATATGTTCAGCATTCCATATGTGAGCGTCATGCCAATTCGTAGAAACAAGTCAATAATGCAGCTTTTGAAGAACAAGATGGCACGCAAAATTATTATCTAGTAGTATGACAAGTTTATTTGTACTACAGACTAGATAGCAGAGTGATAGCATGCCAAACTAAGTCCTTACTTTGTTAGCTTACAATGAACTAGATACAAAACAATGGCATCACCCGTAGTACAGGGAATGCAAGCCAACATGTTCATGGAGTAAAAAATTGGCACAAACAACATAGTAGCAGGCCATAATTTTTGTAACAACGACTGAGCAAGATAAAGTTATGATGGCTAGATCTACAGAGCAGGGAATGTAAACCAAATAAAGAAGTTACGATGCCAAAAGCTATAGAGCAGGGAATGCGAACCAACATGTGCAATTACTTAAAATTGGCCATGAACTAAATAATAGCGGGATGTTACTATAATAGCTAGGAATAAAACAGATAGGAGTTATAATGGCATCACTCATAAACTTGTAGATAAGGGAAACAAATCAATTTGTTTCGGGATATAAAGTTGTAATGAGCTATAGGCAGTTACTTTGTTAGCTTACGACGAAGTAGATAGAAATAACAATGGCATCACCTGTAGTACAGGGAATGCAAACCAACATGTTCAGGGAGAACAAGATTGGCATGAACAAAATAGTAGCAGCCTATAATTTTTTTAACAATGACTGAGCAAGATAGAAGTTATGATGGCTACATCTACAGAGCAGGGAATGCAAACCAAAATGTTCAATCGCTTAAAGTTAGCAATGAAGTAGAAAATAGCAAGGTGTTACGGTCATAGCTAGGAATGAACTAAAAGAGCTTCGGACAAACAAGCATCCGAACCCGTAACATGGCGCTAAAACAAGGGACTTACATTAGGAGAAGCACTCGTGGGAGTCACAGCAGATCTTCCTGGGGTTGATAGATCCGGTGATGAAGTACGCTACATGTGCTACTTGGGGTTGGAGAGACGACCATTACACTTCATGGATACTCATCTCATCTGCAAAAACGTAACGGCGCGTCGTTAGCACAAACAGGTTCCCCCAATATTAAACAAGAACTTGCAGGCAAGCAATAGAAAAGCGACAGTAGAAGAGTTTAGATCATGCACGGCGCCGGTGAAGCAGATCGGTTCATGCACAGCGGTGTCGGTGAGCAAGATCCGATGCGGTGGACGACGGATCCGGCGAAGCGGCTCCGGTGGGGTGGACGATACCGCAGCTGAAGCGACTGCTGTAGACTGCTGGATGAGCATATGGTTTCGAGGTTCGGCGGGGATGATCCGGTCTGGTTGATGACGGCGTCGATGAAGCGGCTCCGGCACGCAGCCGGATGATGAGGATCGCGAGGCCTCGGGTAGGCCATGGAAGTCCGGCGGGGATGTTCCGGTGCGGTGGTCGTGGAGGTGGGAGAGAGGGACTTGGGAAGTTCCGGTGGGTGGTCTGAGGGAAATGATTTTTTTTGGGAGGGTTTCCGGGCTAGGGAGGTGGTGATCCAAAAAAATGACGGGCATACCCCCCCACCAACCGACTTTGCTGTCATCTCCACAGGGGTAGAATGGGAATTTGGAAGCGTGTGAAATTTTTGTATTTTGTGGGCTGGAAGTTTTGCCGCTATGAGATTTTGAATTTGGCTACCGTCCAAGTATAATGATAAAAAATTGTGACACCGTACTAGTACCTCTGTTCAAGGCCGAGTGCAAAATCAAATTATCATCACATTAAATACCGGTTACTATCATCGTGATCTATCTTCTTATCCCATTCAAAAACCCGTCTGAAATATTTCAGGCTTGGCGGGAGATTTTGCCGCCCGACTGAGATTTGATTTTGAATATGGCTATGCTCAAGTAATATAATATAATACTAATATAAAGACGGTACACCTTGTTAAGTACTAGTTTCTCTGCTCCGGCAGTCAAGGCCAGCAGCCACATCAAGCCATCATCATTACAAAAAAAATCAGTCAAATCTAGAAGCTAGTATAGGAAAAATTCACAGCAGCATAATAAATCCAGAAAACTAAGTATGGAGTATAATACATAAACTACATACAATAGCCAAAAGCAGCCAATAACAATGTTAATGTTCACGACAAACTAATCTGAAAATAATACAAGACGCAATGTATGGCCAACATGAAGATTAAGATACCCCAGGATGAATGAATCTGATCTTCATTCAGCATATGTTTCTTCGTCACTCTGTTCTATGATCTGAAGGAAATATTCATTGAACTCCTTCCGTCTGCAGTGTGCAGCCAATACATCCTCCAAACGGTATGGCCTTTGTTCATTTCTCATACCGTAGTTTCCTAATCTATCCACACATATTGGCCACTCATCCCATGCCTTTATATCATCAAAGTACTCTCCGATATAACCCAAATCTATGTAGTAGATGCAGCCAGGTCGAAGTGTCGGGTGCACTGCGGTGTCGATGGAGATACACCGGATATAATGGACGAAGAAGGCACGACTGCCAATGTTATTGACAGCATGGAGAGAGCGGCTCTCAGTGTCCACACGGTACACCAATGGTTGACCTTCCTCCAAATGCTTGTTGTCCAACAACACAAGCAAGCAGAGCACCATCCGACTTCACAAGGTAGAACTTGTTATTTCCAAGTTCGGAAATAAAAATAGTGTCTCCATGTTGACAGTGCTCGCGCGCTGCTCCAACTGGACACTGTTGGTGCACACTAATTTTCCGAACTCAAAATTGTCCACGGCTATTGCATACAATTCACCATTGAACGGGGTAATGCAACGCAGAGAATGGTGCTCGGTCGAAAATCTTCCTTCTCCCCAATCTTCATCTATACCCTTAGTTGGAGTGCTCTCATCGACCCAAGCAATTTCCGCCGGGTAATCTTTGGAAACGAAGACCATAGTCGGGGACTTCATTACAGCCGATCGACTTCGAATAACATATGGCATATGCGCCTCAAACCTAGTATTCAATGTCTTTGTGAGTGGGTTCGAAGCCGTATCTTGTGCGGCTGGTTCTTCTGGGCAAGCACGATGACGCCACGGCAAAAGCCGACGAAGTAGTATCTAAAATATATTGATGAAGATAACATTCAGCACTAAGATGTTTACGATTGAAAATAAAAATAGATTAACTCTATAGATATGGAGGAATTTGAACCTTGCATGAACTTCCGTTAGATCGATGGTGACATAGCGGGATGTGCGGAGGTGGAGGAAGGTGAAATCAGCAGCGCGTGGAAGGGCGTGTTCTACCATGATCCATTCATGCAGGTGCACGTCGGGCTCAAGTAAACCTGAGCGCCAATTTCTACAAACTTGCCTCAAAGCAGAGTAGGTGTCCATGTACTCCTCGTTCGCCGATAGCAGTCCCCGATCTTGTGAAGTGGTCCGTCAGCCCTGAGAGAGGCCCAGTCCACGGAGGCGCCGCGCTTGGATGCGCCGCCCTCGGAGGCGATGGTCTCGGGGGCGACGGCCGCCGGCGCATTCTTCTTGTCCATCGCCGGCAGGGAACGCGCGTAGGGCGGTTGGTGTTTTTTCATTCGATTTGGAAAAGTTGATGGGACGTGAGAGGCGTGGTTGCGTGCGTGAGTGAGAATGAGACTGTGTGCAGAGGGAGAGACAGAGGGGCTCTGTACAGGCAACGTGACGGTTGCTCTCGACAGTTTCTCAAAAAAGCTAGACGTTTGGTCTCAACACGCGCACTACCTAACCGCTGCGCATCACGACACACGTCCGTGGTACTGCACGTCTGCACCGTTACTTGTACTCAGTTCTACCGTCGAGCCTTACACTGGAAAAATATATGTACTCCGTACTCAGTTTTCTCCTCGAGTACTAATACTGGCTAGTGCAATATACTCAGTTTTACCCTCAAGTGGATGGTCAACAGAGAGTCAACAAATGGGATTAAGCTATCTAATTGAGTAATTTCATGCGCAAAAAAATAAAATCATAGTGCCTCCTACTCATGGAGTCTTGTTAAGAAGAGGAGGTCTAACACGTGGAAAACAGAATAGCACACCACAGTCCGAAATGATGGAAAGGGCTAGGCAATCCACTTATTATAGATCTCAACAAAAACCACATGGAACTAGTATATTAAACTTATGCAAGTAGCCAACGCAACCAAAAGTCGAAGTGCGAGCCGAGTCCCAAAGGCACAACACAATACGGAAACTTGCAAACTTATATAAAAGGGGCTATGCAACCCACTTATACACACATTAACAGCCATCCTCGTGTGTGACAAGAGAAATTCAACACTAGATTCGGAGGTAGGCACATTAAGCTTTACAAGGGCCAATGGGGCACCAACAAATTAAGGATGAATGGAACCACACCGTCAACAATTCAAACTCGAGACCTTGGCTCTAATACCATTTAAGTTCAAACTGATTGAAAAGGCTAGGCAACCAATTTATAAAACATCCACAGGAACAACTACCAAGTTGATCCCAGCCGCAGATAAATGCATCCACCAACAAAATAGGAACATTGCCTCAATCTCAGGAAAAATTTCACAATACCAAGGTACTCACATGTCAATGTCAGTGTTCATCTCAAATTATCTATGGCATTTTATTAGTCTTTGAGAGATTATAACGAACTTGATTGGCCTCCTACAGTAGGGCATCACATGCTTCTGATCTCGATCTCAACATGTCAAATTGGTTTCTTAACACATCTGCTGCAGCTCGTTCTATTTGGAGTTGTTCCTCTAGAACTTGTGCAGAGAAAGACTTGGACTTGGACTTGGACTTGGACTTGGACTGCAAAAACCCAGCATTTCGCAGGAAGTGTTTTTGGTGATATCTTTATTTTTAAGTACCATGGTAAATGTCTCCATACATTCTTCTAGAGTTTTTTCCATACCGTCTTTCCCGGGTTTTGCCATCTCCAATTTCATATTTGCCTGAAAAGTTTTCAGTCGTGTAAAAATTAAAGTTATTACAGAGAAACATGCAGACGGTAGATTTAATGTGTATGAACTACTTTTAATCCTACAAGTTGGTATGCCTGATTACACATCAAATGCATTTTCACAAATATGCCTACAAGATCATATTGACATGCCCATTATTGCTCCTACAAATTGGCAAGTGTGTCGTTAAAAAATTTAAATCATAAAGAAGACTTACAATAACACTTTATGCGAGTTCTCCTATCACATTATGTTTGTTCTTCTGGCATGCCTCGAACTCGCTTCCGCCGCAGTCATCTCTTTGTCCGGTTGCATGTTGTTTGCATGATCTACTTTCTCGCATTTTTGTACAATCATATAGAAATCAAATAACGTGGTTAAAATGGAGGATGGAAATATAACATGCACATGGAGTTCTACACAATTTACGAGTAACATATGTAGCAGTACAGACCAGCAGGGCATTACTTTTTGCCAGAGATGCCCAACCAAGTGACGAGATCCTATACGGCTTGGTAAACGTTGTTTCAAGCGGTTAGCTCCGGTTCCTTTTAGACAACGTCCGCAAAAGGAGACTAGTGAGACACTCGGCGCAAAATAAGTATTCGGAATTTAATCTGGTTTCACGGTCCTCAAGCCATACCACATTCTTTGGATCGGACCGGTGCTTGACAAGATCTCCCCACCGCTCGTCGGTCATACAGGGTGCATGAGACTTTGTTCGAACATTGGCGTAATCGGCCGGTGAAGTATGTCGCCTTAAGCTTATAGCGGTGCTGGCGCAACAATTCTTTGAATATGGAAGCGATGACAAACTTTACATCCTCATTATCCTCATCGAATTCAAACCTTAACTGCTCACAATGGTGGAATGATTGGTGAGTTATATAGCATAGAAACAACAGTAAGCTACAAGAAATGGGACAGATCAATGTGGAATAATTTATCATTACCAGGAGAAGCATGACTTACATGTAAATTATGCACTAAACTCTCAAACTGTGAAGGGGTGTCAACGTGTCGCTTCCACAATGGGAAGGTAGGAAGTTCATTCCCGATAAAATAGCCAATATGTGATACAAGATATGAAGATTCATGCGGATGAAGTGGCCTTCGCCACCTACAATAAATGTGATGCGAAATCTTGAACCCATTCCGGAAATCTTAGTCGCAAGTTTTCTTCCTACCGTTGGCCCCCTCGTTTTTATTGATCGTGGCGAACCTACCAAGTTAAGCATTACATCAAGCTATCATGGTATATAGATACATAAGGGAGCATTAAACTACAAGTCTTGAAAAAAGTATTACCTTTTTTGGCGTGGGTCTCATCATCGGGAGAGGAGTTGTCTTTCGCAGGACTAAGGGTCGGAGGGAGATCATCATCAGTTTGCTGGTGTTGTGGCAAGACCTGTTTGGACATTTGAGGTCGTATCATCCGGGACTAGCATCATGTGTCCTTGGCCATTATTACCTACCACCACTCCCGATGGTGCCAATTGTTGGCTCGAATTTGCCGTGCAAACCGGTTCTCGTTGGCAATTGTTGCCGAGAAACGAGTATTGGCAACCGGTGGTTGTGGAATGTGTGGGCCGGTACATGCCGGGGCTACTTCGTCCGATTCGATGGTTTGTGGTTTTTACGAGACCTTTTACTGTTATCATTCTCGGCATGTTCACCACCTCGTGTCAGTCTTTTGTTTGACCTTGTAATAGGAGGAGCAGCACGAGCATCAGGCTTAACCCTTTTTGTATTACGCACTGTCACCCATCCTCCGGTATCAGCCCGAGGTTCCTGATGAGTGTTCTTCCTCCTGTTCGTTCTTGAAAAGTTCTTGCCCGAATCTGCAGATGCCTATCACACATAAATGATATTTCAATGTACAATATTATATGATGATGATATGCAGATGGAATGGAAAAACAGTAAGGCAACATATGCCAAAACATATATGATGCGTTAACTAAGCAGGAAAAATTGTAGTAATGAGATTGAACATGGCATGGGTAACATATTTGGTAGGACCGGGATACAACAAATGGAAGTTGGGACAAATAATTCGATGACAGGACGAGAGAAAACTCACCTTGTTGTGTTGCAGAGGATAGTCGACCAGGGCATCTTCCTGAGTCAGCTCGCCATCACAATCAGCATGATCAAATTCTTAATCAGAGGAATGTTCCGTATCCTTTGTGAGGGAGGTGGGTGGAGTTTTTGCACTAGACCTTGTAGAAGGATGTAGTGTTAGGCCCAACGAGGCTGCAACTCGGCTATTATGTAGGATAGTTTGCCTCCGTTGCTCTTCGTACTCATTCTCGAGTGGAAGACCTAACATGCATTGGCGAGAAATGCAGATGAGATTTATCATGGAACCGTGCATGTAAGAACAAATTAATAGTAGCAGTGAGACTGCTCAAAAGGTGTAATGACAAACAAACTATGGCTCAAAAATAATTGATGTTCATATTGTCAAGCTTCATGCACTAGCCAACGCAACCGGAAGTCCGGACTGATGGAAAGGGCAAACAAATTATGGCTCAAAAATAATTTACGTTGGGCAACAGAGGGCAGCAGCAACAATTTTTAGGATAAGTATGAATGTTGTGACGCCCCGGAATCGGTACCATGAGGATTCCAGCGAACCCGCCGAAATCCGCACGATATCGATTCAGAGACGCCCTCCGACACGACGTGCGCGACGAATCACACACGTGATGCCAGAGGAATTAACACGAGCGATAACATTACAACAGGATTACAATAGAGCCCACAAGAAACATATATTACAACAACGACTCCAACGAGTCAAGATACAAATAGATACATACAAAGATCCAAATCATACAGAAGATCAAATACGTCCGAGTACGGACAAGATACAAATTGGACTAAGAGTCCCGAAGATAACCGATGGCGTCCATAACCCCGCCTGTGCCAAGCCGAAGGGTAACCTTGCTAACGTCGTCATCTCGTACTGTCAAAGTCGGGCCATCGGTTGCCGACAAAAGGGAGGAAGCAAAAGAGAAAGGGAAAAGGCGAGAGTAAGTACCAAGGAACGAACTCCGGCACGTACTTAGCGAGACTAGAAATGGCTATGCTCGTCGAGCGAGTATAGATATATATCGCCTGGGGCTATATGGTAGGTTTAGCGGCAGCAATACTATAACCAATAGAGACACACTACGACATCCGTCTACTCCGAGAAGATAAGAGAGCGCATAAGGTAACAGGTAAAATACTACACAAACATAACCCAGCCAAATACACATATCCCCTTCAACAATTGCGAAGAGGCAATGTAAAAGGCACTCAACGGTGGACAAGTTTTATTAGGTATCAGTTGTAGTAATGCTATATTACTACACAAGTTATTATCAGATTATTAACAACAAGTATAAGATGTAAGTTGTTCTATGATCAAGCTATACAATTCCAAGTCGTCCATAACCGCGGACGCGGCTTATCGATAAGATGTACACCCTGCAGGGGTTGCCCAAATGTAACCATACGCATGCTCGACCCACTTACGACAGGTGGATGTCTCACAACAAGACCGTTCCCAGCTCAACAAGAAAGTCTAGGGGGCCACCCAACTAAGCTACCCGTGACGAAGTCCGGCCGTACTCCAAAGCGGACTCGGAGGTTTGCGCCGGCGGCTAGGCGTGCAAACCACACGCTTCGCTAAACGTCCCGCAAGGTACAAGTACGTAATATAAACACCCGAAGGCAACAGGAAGTAAACACCCGAAGGCAACAAGTATAGTAAAGCATGGCATACATGGCATAGGCAAATAAAACCAAGGTTGTGGCCCCTTTTCAACCGACTTGAGAAAAGGTAATGGGTGAGGGGGTCCCAATAATCGTCCCCACGCATGGGTAGAGCGCTCAATCTCGGAACGTATAACAAGAACTCGGGTCCTAGGGGACATTAGCGAGTCAAAGTTCCGATGCTTTCGCAAAGGGGCTCACAGATGCCTCTGCTTACAATTTTAGTTGTTAACAATTAAGTAAAGCATGTGTATCTCCAACAACTGATATAGCATGTGATAACCTCCCAACAACCCAACATATCTCGATAACAGATCGAGATAAACAATAGATCCTAAACACGCCTACGACTCGCAAGGCTCAAACATCAAGCAACGGTTATGGTAAGGAATGGTGCATATAGGATAATATGGTAAACAAGTGGAATAGGACACGTGACTCGATAAAGAATCGCAACATAAGGATAGCAGTGCGAGGGAGAGAGTAAAATAGGTGAAGAGAGAGGGCTCGCCTGTGAAAAGCTGTACAAGAACTTGTCGGAGAACTCGTCGTATCTCACATCACCACTTCGCGATCCTATCCGAGAAGAAGCAAATGCTGGAACACACAACGCATGCAAGTCTTACTACTACGGAAGAAGAATCGGCATGATCAAGATGATATGCATGACATGGCAATTATGATGCGATGCAACTTATCCAATTAATCGGAGTCGGAACCCAAACAAGCAAATTAGCTTGGAGTTGCATTTTCTACCGTCAAATTTAAGTGTTGATTAGCATGGCATAACATGGCAAGGTGCGCTACTTCAAATTTAAGCGGAGCGGGGAAAACCACGTCGGTGTTCCGAAATACTCCGCATATATGTTAGGTGAACATGCACAAACTATCACGTCACGACATGATGCAAGATGCAAATAGATGTATGGATGGCATATTCATGTTCCTCATGTTTTTCTGATCAATTTTCATATATAACACTTTTTATTTGGAGTTATAGTTTGAGAGATATGATTTTTGCAAGTTAAAACATTTTCTGTAAAAAGAAAAGGACGGGGAATAACCAGAGAGGGGTGATGGGCCGATCTGTCCTGGTTCTGCGCCGGGGAAGAACTGGGCCGGGACGATGGCCTGCAAGCAGCGACGGATTGAAGCTGCACGCACGGGGTGGCAGGGTTCGTCGGAGGATCTGGGTCCAAGGCCCATCAAGCGCTGGATCTGATGCTCAGAAACAAGGAACAAAAAGGTGGCTTAATTAGCCTGATTCAAGATTTGAACCCAAGATCTCATGGCTGGGACGCAAGGCGCTAACCACTGTGTTACCAGGTCGATCGTGTCAAGTGAAGGCCACGGTGCAACTTGAACAAACAGTAGCGAGGACGAACTTGTGCAGCCATAGCGGAGCTTGCAGATGAGCACGGATCTGGAGATTTTGGGCGAACCGGGACGAGCGAGTTGGTGTCGGGGATGCGCCTCAACGCAGGGAAGCCGGAGGTGTTCTCGGTTTGGCCGGAGGAGGACGAGGGTGGCCGGAATTGAAGCTTTTGTCGCCGGAGTTGGAGAGGGAAACGGCGATTTTGCCGTTGATTGAGCGAGCCCCGGCTCGATTCCTTGCAGCCGTATGAAGAGGACGACGAGGCGGTTCTCCTGGTAGCCTCGGCGCAGCAAGGGATGCTCTGGTTCGTCGGGGCCATGGTGAACATGTGACGGTGGAAGTTGGTGTGCTTCTCTGGTTGTTCGTGGAGGAGAAGAAAACAAGAGGATGGGGAAACTGGCGGCGCGAGGGAGGAACTGGGGAGCAGCTAGGGTTTTCTGGGGCTCGATGGGGATTTAAGGGAGAGGGGAAAAGAGCAGGTAGTGGAGGACCACGGTCACGCTTCTCTCGTGCTCTCTCGTGAGGAAGATGACAACGGGGAAAGAAAGGGGATGGAAGAGGTACGGGCCAAGAGGTGGGTTGGGCTGCACCGAGATGGAGGGGAAAACGGAGAGGGGTGAGATGGGCCAGAGAAGAAGAAAAGGGCCCAGGGAGGAAAGGGGAAGGGTTTTTCAAAGCCTTTTCTTTCTTTTTTTTAAAAACCAGATTTGGAAAACCATTTTAAACCAAACCAAAGCAGCACAAAATTTTATTTTGAAGTTTGGAAACATTTGAAAATAATTTTATTGGATAGGTAGGTTTGGTGTTAGAGTGGCATTAAAAGAAAAGATGAGGGGAGGTTTTATATATAGAAACCATATGAGAGGAAAACAAAACAAAACAAAATAATTTAGGATTTATAAAATAATTTTATTTTGTTAAAATCATGGATGATATGATGCATGATGATATGATGATGCAGAAAAGAAAAGAACACGCAGATCTATTAGGGGTACTACCCGGGGTCGTTACAAATGTCAAGCTTCATGCAGTAGCCAACGCAACCAAAAGTCCGAACTGATGGAAAGGGCTAAGAAATCCACATATACACTCAAACACATTTAAGTGTCATTTCATGCCAATGGTTAACCATATGGAATGGCGTGTGCTTAATATAATTTCCTAGGGTCTTCCAAGTTCCAACAGATCGGTCTATTGGATGAACTTGCTAGAGCATGCAATTCGAAATGGTATCAGACCTACAAGGTCCTGAGTTCAAATCCTAGCAAGTAGCAACGCAGTATTCAAAATAAATATTTGCAGCCTTCCTAAAAAATATCTAATGATACATGCCTAAGGCTCGGTCTATTGAATGAGCGGTTTTATCGCTTAGCACCACAAGTTGGGGATTTTTTATCACAAAACACCAACATTTGGGGAAATTATTTCACATAACACATTATTTTTCATTAGTTGGCTTGACAAGAGCATCACCCTACAGCGTGACACCAATTTACAGTACATGAGCATATTTGCTACAAGCAAATGAATTTTGGTGTGAAATTTTGTAGACACTCTGTGGAAATGAGAATACGAGTCACACTTGTTACATATGCTACACACAAAATGAATTACCATATGACAAATATCCATTGAAATTATAACCACACAAGAACATGAGATTTGGGTAATATATTCTGTACCAACATAAGGTTTTGATAATATGTACCAATACAACTACCCTGGACATAAGATTTTTTTGAACTGTCTGGACATAAGGTTTAACAACTAGTGTTGACAAACAGCTTTGTATTTAGCGTTTAACAGCAAATACCACAAAATAAAGTCTAATTGTCTTTCACCTGCTGTCACTCTTAAACTGACGGTGGCCTGAAGTCACTAATGGGCTATCAAACAGAGATCATGTATTCTGCGAAACAATTACCCCAAATGTTGGTGTTTTGTGATACAAATTTCTAGGGTTGTGGTTCTGTGATAAAATAAAATCCCGAACTTCTGGTGTTAAGTGATAAAACCTCATTGGATGAACTGGCTAGAGCATGCAATTCCACATGGCGCACACAGAGTTGCAAATAGAAAAAAATACATGCAGTTTAATACTATCAATAAATTGCTCTGGTAGCTTGACTGCTATCATAACCTTTGTAAAACGTACTACCACCTTCCCGAAGTTTTTACCAAAAATCATTATTAACATGCAAAATACAAATTTAATATCATTAAATACGGAGCAGATAACGAATATATTTTCGTACGGTATCTACGAAATATTATATTTCTTGATAGATTATTCAGAAAGTTTGGTCAAACTTTACTTGGTTTGACTTTTATAAATAAGCCTTCAGGTTTAGGGTGGAGGTTGTATACTTCAAACCCCAAAAAAGTACCGCGCAGAAGTGATATTTAGAAAAGAAAAGCGTAACGAAAGCGGACATAAGCTCTGCCTCTCCACCAGCAGATGTAAGGTTACGATCAGCAGAGTTCCGAGATAAAAAAATACAGGCAGTTTAATACTATCAACAAATTGCTCTGCTAGCTTGACTGCTATCATAACCTTTGTAAAATGCATAATTCAAACCCCCAAAACATATCACACAGAAGTGATTCTCGGAAAAGAAATGCATAGCGAAAGCGGACATAACCTCGATCTTCCTCTCGATCAGCAGATGTAAGGTTGAGATCTCATATAGCTACGCGGCAAACAACTATCTACACCGATCTAATATCAGCAAGAATGCATTGCAAGAAAGCAACGAAAACTAGTGTCGTGAATCAAATGCATATAACAAAAGCGGACATGTAAAGTATTCATCAACCTTCGTCTGAGGCCAGGGCGGATTTACTCTTTGGTTGGGGGTGGTCGACTTTGGGGCCGCGTTTTTTGCCCATCTCGATCTCCGGTGAGGTGGACTATGATACGTCTCTGACGTATCGATAATTTCTTATGTTCCATGCCATATTATTGATGATACCTACATGTTTTATGCACACTTTATGTCATATTCGTGCATTTTCTGGAACTAACCTATTAACAAGATGCCGAAGTGCCGCTGCTGTTTTCTGCTGTTTTTGGTTTCAGAAATCCTAGTAACGAAATATTCTCGGAATTGGACGAAATCAAGTCCCAGGGTCCTATTTTTCCACGAACCTTCCAGAAGACCGAAGAGCATACGAAGTGGGGCCACGAGGTGGCGACACCACAAGGCGGCGCGGCCAAGGGGGGGCCCGCGCTGCCCTATGGTGTGGGCCCCTCGTCAGCCCTCCGACTCCGCCCTTCCGCATACTTAAAGCCTCCGTCGCGAAACCCCTGATGCGAAGAACCACGATACGGAAAACCTTCCAGAGCCGCCGCCATCGCGAAGCCAAGATCTGGGGGACAGGAGTCTCTGTTCCGGCACCCTGCCGGAGCGGGGAAGTGCCCCGGAAGGCTTCTCCATCGACACCGCTGCCATCTCCACCGCCATCTTCATCACCGCTGCTGCTCCCATGAGGAGGGAGTAGTTCTCCATCGAGGCTCGGGGCTGTACCGGTAGCTATGTGGTTAATCTCTCTCATATGTGCTTCAATACAATAATCTCATGAGCTGCCTTACATGATTGAGATTCATATGATGATGCTTGTAATCTAGATGTCACTATGCTAGTCAAGTGAGTTTTACTTATGTGATCTCCGGAGACTCCTTGTCCCACGTGTGTAAAGGTGACGAGTGTGTGCACCGTGTGGGTCTCTTAGGCTATATTTCACGGAATACTTATTCACCGTTATGAATGGCATAGTGAAGTGCTTATTTATATCTCTTTATGATTGCAATGTATTTTGTATCACAATTTATCTATGTGCTACTCTAGCAATGTTATTAAAGTAGTTTTATTCCTCCCGCACGGTGTAATGGTGACGAGTGTGTGCATCCGTGTTAGTACTTGGCGTATGCTATGATTATGATCTCTTGTAGATTATGAAGTTAACTATTGCTATGATGGTATTAATGTGATCTATTCCTCCTACATAGCATGAAGGTGACAGTGTGCATGCTATGTTAGTACTTGGTTTAGTCTTATTGATCTTTCATGCACTCTAAGGTTATTTAAATATGAACATTGAATTGTGGAGCTTGTTAACTCCGGCATTAAGGGTTCGTGTAATCCTACGCAATGTGTTCATCATCCAACAAGAGTGTAGAGTATGCATTTATCTATTCTCGTTATGTGATCAAAGTTGAGAGTGTCCACTAGTGAAAGTCTAATCCCTAGGCCTTGTTCCTAAATATCGCTATCGCTGCTTGTTTATCGTTTTACTCGCGTTACTACTGCTCGCAATACTTGTTTCTACTCGTTTTCTCGCAAACAATCATCTTCCACACAATACGGTTAATCCTTTGTTACAGCAAGCCGGTGAGATTGACAACCTCACCTGTTTCGTTGGGGCAAAGTACTTTGGTTGTGTTGTGCAGGTTCCACGTTGGCGCCGGAATCCCTGGTGTTGCGCCGCACTACATCCCGCCGCCATCAACCTTCAACGTGCTTCTTGGCTCCTCCTGGTTCGATAAACCTTGGTTTCTTTCCGAGGGAAAACTTGCTGCTGTGCGCATCATACCTTCCTCTTGGGGTTCCCCAACGAACGTGTGAAATACACGCCATCAAGCATATTTTCTGGCGCCTTTGCCGGGGAGATCAAGACACGCTGCAAGGGGAGTCTCCACTTCTCTATCTCTTTACTTTGTTTTTGTCTTGCTTTATTTTATTTACTACTTTGTTTGCTGCATTATATCAAAACACAAAAAAATTAGTTGCTAGCTTTACTTTATTCTTGGGGTGCCCGTCAAGCTAATACATAGTCTGCAACATGAAACTCTATTAGCTTATAAAATCTGAACTTTGAAATCCAATTTAATTTAAGTCTATTATTGGTCATATCAAGTATAAAATTACATTCTGAAACTTGTTCAACGCTTTCTCATAAATTATTACGGTAGTTTTTTAAAATATCTATTTGTAAATAAAAATAAGAAGTCAATGTTGTGGTAAGTTAGGAGGTTCAAAGGGTAAACCAAATATAACGTTTTGTTCAATCACATAGTTAATATTACCAAGTTTGATTCTCCCTGGACAGCATTGTTTGTTATAGTGTTCTCTAATTGGGCATGGTGGTGCATCTTGCCATTTCTAACACTATTGATGACTAGACTTTTCAAGTTTTCGGTATAAAAAATCGTTTTTCATTTTCTAGATGATAAAATATGTTTATTTTGTGCATGGGGTAGATAAAATATGGGTCAAAATGGCGCATCTACATTTTTAAAATAAATTAGGCCATATTTTAATGCCAATTCCCAAATTTACGGTTTTAAGTGCTTTCTAGCTAGTTTTGCACATTTAAATGACTTTATGCTGATTTATTGAAAGTAATTCAAATTTGAATTGTAGGTGTGTTATAACTTGGTCCTACAAGTCCCCACAAATCATTTTTAGATACATATTACTTACTATATATAGAAACCAGTGATAGTACTAAAATATTCAACCCCTTTGCAAGGATAATCATGTCGACCATTTTGACCTGGTTTTGAAATAAATAAATGAAAATGAAGAAAACCTCAAAAATGAAACCCTTCCGCATGGAGTGTGCTTGTATGTGTTAGTTGACAGGGAAAATAATAAACATGTGATAGGGTAGTGAAAAACAAAATGTCTTCACAAAGCGGACTATCGTGTATGAAGATTCCTGGTTTGCAAGCCAAATGATATATTTATGGCCATATTTGTGGCATAGTTTGTTACAATGTGCCCAAATTGGGCATGGTGGTGCATCTTGCCATTCCCAACAATGTTGCTGACTAGACTTTTCATTTTTTTGGTATATAAAACTCATTTTTCAATTTCTAGATGACAAAATAGGTTTATTTTGTGAATGGGGTACATAAGATACGGCTCAAAATGGAGCCACTACATTTTTAAGATAAATAAGGCCACATATTAGTGAAAATTCCCAACGCTTTACGTTTTTTAGTGCTTTCTAGCTAGTTTCACACATTTAAATGACTTTATGCTGATTTATTGAAAGTAATTCCAATTTGAAATGTAGGTGTGTTATAACTTCGTCCTATAAATCCCCAAAAATCATTTTTGGATACATATTACTTACTATATACAGAAACATGTGATAGGGTAGTAAAAAACAAAATGTCTTCACAAGACGGACTATCGTGGGTATGAAGATTCATGTGCTTTGGTTTTCATTTTTTGATTTTTTCTAAATGTTTATGCCCATTTGAATCTTGGTCAAATCCTAGGTTTGACCAAGATTTAAGCAAGTTTAAAACACATGAAAATGAAAAGGTAAGCCTGGATCCTTCTTAGTCATTCTAAAATGAAGCTTTTGGGGGGTTCTTCAAATCTCAATGTTTGAAACCCAAAACCACTTCTATTCATGGTTGGCTTCATAAGACAGAGTTTAGGTTTAGGGGTAGATACATGATTTGTCGGGTTTGAATATGTCTAGACCTTGTTTATCAACTTGAATGCTTACTATATATATGACTTAGAATACTATATGCTTTGGTTTTTCTTTTCTATTTTTTTGATTTTTTTCTGAATTTTTATGCTCATTTGAATCTTGTTGGTCAAATCCTAGGTTTGACCAAGATTTAAACAAACTTAAAACATGAAAATGAAAAGGTAAGCCTGGATCCTTCCTAGTCACTCTAAAATTAAGCTTTTGGGAAGTTTTTGAAATTTCCATGTTTGAAACCCAAAACCACTTTCTCTTCATGCTTGACTTCATAAGACAGAGTTAAGGGTTACGGGTAGATACATGCTTTTTTTTCTAATTTGAATATGTCTAGACCATGTTTATCAACTTGAATGCTTACTATATATGACATAAGATGGCTATGTGCTTTGGTTTTTCATTTTTCTGGTTCTTTTTTTAATTTTATGCCCATTTGAATCTTGGTCAAATACTAGCTAGCTAGGTTTGACCAAGATTTAAACAATTTTAAAACATGAAAATGAAAAGTCAAGCCTGGATCTTTTATAGTCACTCTAAAATGAAGCTTTTGGGAGGTTCTTGAAATTTCCATGTTTGAAACCAATACGACTTCTCTTCATGCTAGACTTCATAAGATCGACCGAGTTTATGGTTAGGGGGTAGATACATGATTTGTCTGGTTTAAACACATGTCTAAACCATGTTTATCAACTTGAATGCTTACTATATGACATAAGAAGACTATGTGCTTTTGTTTTTCATTCTTCTAATTTTTTTGAATTTTATGCCCATTTGAATCTTGGTCAAATCCTAGGTTTGACCAAGATTTAAACAAGTATAAAATATGAAAACGAAAAGGTAAGCATGGATCCTTCTTAGTCACTCTAAAATGAAGCAGCTTTTGGGATGTTCTTGAAATTTTCATGTTTGAAACCCAAAACCACTTCTCTTCATGATTGACTTCATAAGTACAGATATAGTTTAAGGGTTAGGGGTAGATATATACATGATTTATCTGGTTTGAATATGTCTAGACCTTGTTTATCAACTTTAATGCTTACTATATGAAATAAGAATGCTATGTGCTTTGGTTTATCATTCTTTTGATTTTTTCTGAATTTTTATGCCCATTTGAATCTTGGTCAAATCCTAGGTTTGACAAAGATTTAAACAAGTTTAAAATATGAAAATGAAAAGGTAACCATGGATCCTTCTTAGTCACTCTAAAATGAATCTTTTGGGAGGTTCTTGAAATTTCCATGTTTGAAACCCAAAACCACTTCTCTTCATGCTTGACTTCATAAGACAGAGTTTAGTGTTAGGGGTAGATACATGATTTGTCTAGTTTGAATATGTCTAGACCTTGTTTATCAACTTGAATTCTTACTTTATGACATAAGAAGGCTATGTGCTTTCGTTTTTCATTTTTCTAATTTTTTTGAATTTATGCCCATTTGAATCTTGGTCAAATACTAGCTAGGTTTGACCAAGATTTAAACAATTTTAAAACATGAAAATGAAAAGGTAAGCCTCGATCCTTCTTAGTCATAAGACAGAGTTTAGGGTCGTTAGGGAGTAGATACCTTATTTGCCTGGTTTGAATATGTCTAGACCTTGTTTATCATCTTGAATGCTTACTATATGACATAAGAAGACTATGTGCATTGGTATTTCATTTTTTCATTTTTTTATTTTCTTGCCCATTTGAATCTTGGTGAAATCCTAGGTTTGAGCAAGATTTAAACAAGTTTAACACGTGAAAACGAATAAGTAAGCATGGATCCTTCTTAGTCACTCCAAAATGTACCAATTGATAGATGTGTTAACTTTGCTTCATGGAAAAATTAATGTCATGTAAATGAGTTAACTTGGATTTCCTACCCTTTAATCCATAGGAAACTTTGTTCTAATGCACTATAATAATCAACCGAGTTTTTACACCAACAGGTCTGTCACTTACGTGTGGTGCCCATGCGTGAGGTCCCACACTTCGGTGAGCACAAGTCACGTGCAGTAGGTACGCAAACTCCCAGCCATCTTCTTTGTCAAGAGAAGACGCATCAGGATGCGTATTGGAAGTCTCCGGGTCCTTCAGGATCCTTCGGTTGTCCCTCTCACAAAAAAAATCTCTCTCATTCTCGGCCTCGCTCGACTCGCTCGCTCGCTCGCACCTCCTGCTCACTGACAAAACCTGCACAACAATCAACATCATCACCCGAAAAGGGGAGACACCATAATGCACTCCCTTCTTCACTCCTTCCGAGTGATCCCTCTTCCTCCGAGTTTCACTCGACGGGCAAACACACATGTGCTGCATAGTAATAATAAAAAGTAGAAAAATCGACCTACGAATCTATGATTAAATAGGTTAATCTAGGGTTTTGCCCACTACTACAGATCAAGTTCAAAAATATCCAACTACTGGTTCGATTTTGGGCTACTAATGTGCGTTGGTTTTTTATTTTTTAATTTTTTCTGAATGTTTATGCCCATTTGAATCTTGGTCAAATCCTATGTTTGACCAAGATTTAAACAAGCATAAACATGAAAATGAAAAGGTAAGCTTGGATCCTTTTTAGTCACTCTAAAATTAAGCTTTTGGGATGTTTTTGAAATTTCCATGTTTGAAACCCAAAACCACTTATCTTCATGCCTGACTTCATAAGACAGAGTTAAGGGTTAGGGGTAGATACATGCTTTTTCTATTTTGAATATGTCTACACCTTGTTCATCAACTTGAAGGCTTACTATATATATATGACATAAGAAGGCTATGTGCTTTAGTTTTTCATTTTTTATTTTTTTGAATTTTTATGCCCATTTGAATCTTGGTCAAATCCTAGGTTTGACCAAGATTTAAACAAGATTAAAACATGAAAATGAAAAGGTAAGCCTGGATCCTTCTTAATTAGTCACTCTAAAATGAAGCTTTGGGGGGGGTCTAGAAATTTCCATGTTTGAAACCCAAAACCATTTCTCTTCATGCTTGACTTCATAAGACAAATCTAGTTTAGGGTTAGGGGGTAGATACATGATTTGTCGGGTTTGAATATGTCTAGACATGCTTGTTTATCAACTTGAATGCTTACTATATGACATAAGAAGACTATATATATGTGCGTTCGTTTCTTATTTTTAAATTTTTTCTGAATGTTTATGCCCATTTGAATCTTGGTCAATCCTATGTTTGACCAAGATTTAAACAAGTTAATTTAAAACATGAAAATGAAAAGGTAAGCATGGAACCTTCTTAGTCACTCTAAGATGAAGTTTTTGGGAGGTTATTGAAATTTCCATGTTTGAAACCCAAAACCACTTCTCTTCATGTTTGACTTCATAAGACAGATCGAGTTTAGGGTTAGGGACATGGTAGATACATGATTTTTCTTGTTTTAATATGTCTAGACCATGTTTATCAACTTGAATGCTCATTATATGACATAAAAAGGCTATGTGATTTGGTTTTTCGTTTTAATATGTCTAGACCATGTTTATCAACTTGAATGCTCATTATATGACATAAAAAGGCTATGTGCTTTGGTTTTTCATTTTCTGGTTTTTTGAATTTTTATGCCCATTTGAATCTTGGTTAAATCCTAGGTTTGACCAAGATTTAAACAAGTTTAAAACATGAAAATGAAAAGGTAAGTCTGGATCCTTCTTAGTCATTCAAAAATGAAGCTTTTGGGGGGTTCTTGAAATCTCAATGTTTGAAACCCAAAACCACTTCTCTTCATGGTTGACTTCATAAGACAGAGTTTAGGGTTAGGGGGTAGATCGATACATGATTTGTCGGGTTTGAATATGTCTAGACATGCTTGTTTATCAACTTGAATGCTTACTATATGACATAAGAAGACTATATGTGCGTTGTATTTTCATTTTTTTGTTTTTTCTGAATTAATGTTTATGCCCATTTGAATCTTGGTCAAATCCTAGGTTTGACCAAGATTTAAACAAGTTTAAAACATAAAATGAAAAGGTAAGCCTGGATCCTTCTTAGTCATTCTAAAATGAAGCTTTTGGGGGTTCTTGAAATCTCAATGTTTGAAACCCAAAACCACTTCTCTTCATGGTTGACTTCATAAGACAGAGTTTAGGGTTAGGGGTAGATACATGATTTGTCGGGTTAATTTGAATATGTCTAGACATGCATGCTTGTTTATCAACTTGAATGCTTACTATATGACATAAGAAGACTATATGTGTGTTGGTCAAATCCTATGTTTGACCAAGATTTAAACAAGCATAAATCTTGAAAATGAAAAGGTAAGCTTGGATCCTTCTTATTCACTCTAAAATTAAGCTTTTCGGAAGTTTTTGAAATTTCCATGTTTGAAACCCAAAACCACTTCTCTTCATGCTTGACTTCATAAGACATAGTTAAGGGCTAGGGGTAGATACATGCTTTTTCTGTTTTGAATATGTCTAGACCTTGTTCATATCGATCAACTTGAATGCTTACTATATATATATGACATAAGAAGGCTATGTGCTTTGGTTTTCATTTTTTGATTTTTTCTGAATGTTTATGCCCATTTGAATCTTGGTCAAGTCCTAGGTTTGACCAAGATTTTAGCAAGTTTAAAACACATGAAAATGAAAAGGCAATCCTGGATCCTTCTTAGTCATTCTAAAATGAAGCTTTTGGGGGGTTCGATCTTGAAATCTCAATATAATGTTTGAAACCCAAAACCACTTCTCTTCATGCTTGACTTCATAAGACAGAGTTAAGGGTTAGGGGTAGATCGATACATGCTTTTTTCTGTTTTGAATATGTCTAGACCTTGTTGATCAACTTGAATGCTTACTATATATGACATAAGAAGGCTATGTGCTTTGGTTTTTCATTTTTCTGGTTTTTTTTAATTAATTTTATGCCCATTTGAATCTTGGTCGAATACTAGCTAGGTTTGACCAAGATTTAAACAATTTTAAAACATGAAAATGAAAAGGCAAGCCTGGATCTTTTTTAGTCACTCTAAAATGAAGCTTTTGGGAGGTTCTTGAAATTTCCATGTTTGAAACCAATAGGACTTCTCTTCATGCGCTAGACTTCATAAGATCGACCGACTTTATGGTTAGGTGGTAGATACATGCTTTTTCTGTTTTGAATATGCCTAGAACTTGTTCATCAATTTGAAATTTCCATGTTTGAAACCCAAAACCACTTCTCTTCATGCTTGACTCCATAATACAGAGTTTAAGGTTAGGGCCAGGGTAGATACATGATTTTTCTAGTTTGAATATGTCTAGACCATGTTTATCAACTTGAGTGCTCATGCATTATATGACATAAAAAGGCTATGTGCGTTTTTTTATTTTTTTATACCCATTTGAATCTCGTTCAAATCCTAGTTTTGACCAGGATTTAAACAAGTTTAAAACATGAAAATGAAAAGGTAAGCCTGTATCCTTCTTAGTCACTCTAAAATGAAGCTTTTGGGAGGTTTTTGAAATTTCCATGTTTGAAACCCAAAACCATTTCTCTTCATGCTTGACTTCATAAGATAAAGTTTAGGGTTAGGTGTAGATACATGATTTGACTGGTTTGAATATGTCTAGACCTTGTTTATCAACTTCAATTCTTACTATATGACATAAGAAGACTATGTGTTTTGGTTTTTCATTTTTTCGATTTTTTCTGAATGTTTTTGCCCATTTGAATCTTAAGGTGAGAGAACACGTTAAAGGTTATTCTAACAAAGGTCATGCTTGGAATCTTACCTATGTATTATTGTACATCACAAATGTGAAATGAAAATATGTGCATCTCTATAAACCATAAACCCTAACCCTAACTATATAGAAAAATATGAACAATCCATGCTTTTCGATTGCCTTTTTTGATCCACCTTTGGCTGGATTTCAAATTTGGGGGGGCGGGGGTTGGGGACGAGTGTGTTTCTTTGGATGCCTCTCTTGTAGTTGCTAGTTTTGGGGGTCACAAAAATTCAAGGTAGCATCATGCCCACCCCCTCCCTTCACGCGCGGAAAAAGTCTTAGGCGAGTAGTAAAATGGCATGAACAACAAGTTTCAAGTAAAATTTCGAATATAACCAGAATGTACCAATTGATAGATGAGTTAACTTGGCTTCATGGAAAAAATAATGTCATGTAAATGAGTTAACTTGGCTTTCCTACCCTTGAATCCATAGGAAACTTTGTACTAATACGAGTATAATGATCACCCGAGTTATTACACCAACAGGTCTGTCACTTACGTGTGGTTCCCATGCGTGAGGTCCCACACTTTAGTGAGCACAAGTCATGTGCGGTCGGTAGGCAAACTCCCATCTTCTTTGTCAAGAGAAGACGCATCAAAACTCCCTCTCTCTCTCTCTCTCTCTCTCTCTCTATCCACCTCCGCTGGCTGCCGGTTTTGGCATCGCGTTTCTAGCTTAGCTCGGAGGCCATGGTGTGCACGCACTGTAGCCATGGAGATTTGGTCACGCTAAGTGGTTCGTCCCCGGCTGCGACGAGGATTAATCTGGGCGGTGGCTGTTAAAGACCCGATCGCATTTCTTGCTTTCAGCGTGTGGTCTTCCATATAAAAGTTAGGGATTTAGATGAAATTTCCTGTTTATTCTGTGTCTTGTTGTAAACTGTGCTCTGGTGCGTATTAGAAGTCTGAGTCCTTCAGGATCCTTCGGTTGTCCCTCTCTCTCTCAAAAAAAAAGAAAAAAACATCTCTCTCATTATCAGACTCGCTCGCTCACTCGCACCTCCTGCGCACTGACAAACCCTGAAAAAGGTCAGAGACCATAAATAAGAGGGCCCCCTCACTTCTCTCCCTTCGTCTCCTTCTGTGTGATCCCTCTTCCTCCGAGTTTCACTGGACGGGCAAACACATGTGCTGCCTAGAAATATTCGACCCATTTGCATGGATAATCATGTCGACCATTTTTACCTGGTTTTGAAATAAATAAATGAAAATGAAGAAAACCTCAAAAATGAAACCCTTCCGCATTGAGTGCTTATAGGTGTACTAGTTGACAGGGAAAATAAGAAACCTGTGATAGGGTAGTAAAAAACAAAATATCTTCACAAAACGGACTATCGTGTATGAAGATTCATGGGTTTCAAGCCAACAAATGGCGTAGTTATGGCCATATTTGTGGCATAGTTTGTTATAATGTGCCCAAATTGGGCATGGTGGTGCATCTTGCCATTCCCAACAATGTTGCTGACTAGACTTTTCAACTTTTCGGTATATAAAAACTCATTTTTCATTTTCTAGATGTCAAAATAGGTTTATTTTGTGAATGGGGTACATAAGATACGGCTCAAAATGGCGCCTCTACATTTTTAAGATAAATTAGGCCACATATTAGTGAAAATTTCCAACTCTTTACGTTTTTTATTACTTTCTAGCTAGTTTCACACATTTAAATGACTTTTGCTGATTTATTGAAAGTAATTCCAATTTGAAATGTAGGTGTGTTATAACTTCGTCCTACAAATCCCCAAAAATCATTTTTACATACATATTACTTACTATATGTCTAGACCTTGTTTATCTACTTGAATATGCTTACTATATATATATGACGTAAGAAGACTATGTGCTTTGGTTTTTCATTTTTTTATTTTTCCTGAATTTTTATGCCCATTTGAATCTTGGTCAAATCCTAGGTTTGACCAATATTTAAACAAGCATAAAACATGAAAACGAAAAGGTAAGCTTGTATCCTTCTTAGTCACTCTAAAATTAAGCTTTTGGGAAGTTTTTGAAATTTCCATGTCTGAAACCCAAAACCACTTCACTTCATGCTTGACTTCATAATTAAGACAGAGTTAAGCGTTAGGGGGTAGATACATGCTTTTCTTTCATAATTAAGACAGAGTCAAGCTTGGATCCTTTTTTATTATTTTTGATTTTTTATGCCCATTTGAATCTTGGTCAAATCCTACGTTTGACCAAGATTTAAACAAGATTAAAACATGAAAATGAAAAGGCAAGCCTGGATCCTTTTTAATTAGTCACTATAAAATGAAGCTTTGGGGGGGGGTTCTAGAAATTTCCATGTTTGAAACCCAAAACCATTTCTCTTCATGCTTGACTTCATAAGACAAATCTAGTTTAGGGTTTTAGGGGGTAGATACATGATTTGCCAGGTTTGAATATGTCTAGACATGCTTGTTTATCAACTTGAATGCTTACTATATGACATAAGAAGACTATATGTGCGTTGGTTTTTTATTTTTAAATTTTTTCTGAATGTTTATGCCCATTTGAATCTTGGTCAAATCCAATGTTTGGCCAAGATTTAAACAAGCATAAATCCTGAAAATGAAAAGGTAAGCTTGGTTCCTTCTTAGTCACTCTAAAATTAAGCTTTTGATAAGTTTTTGAAATTTCCATGTTTCAAACCCAAAACCACTTCTCTTCATGCTTGACTTCATAAGACATAGTCAAGGGTTAGGGGTTAGATACATGCTTTTCTGTTTTGAATATGTCTAGACCTTGTTCATCAACTTGAATGCTTATTTTATATGACATATAAGAAGCTAGGCTATGTGCTTTGGTTTTCATTTTTTGATTTTTTCTGAATGTTTATGCTCATTTGAATATTGGTCAAATCCTAGGTTTGACTAAGATTTAAGCAAGTTTAAAACACATGAAGATGAAAAGGTAAGCCTGGATCCTTCTTAGTCATTCTAAAATGAAGCTTTTGGGAAGTTTTTGAAATTTCCATGTTTGAAACCCAAAACCACTTCTCTTCTTGCTTGACTTCATAAGACGGAGTTAAGGGTTAGGGGTAGATACATGCTTTTTCTACTTTGAATCTGTCTAGACCTTGTTTATCAACTTGAATGCTTATTTTATATAACATAAGAAGGCTATGTGCTTTGGTTTTTCATTTTTCTGGTTTTTTTTTAATTTTATGCCCATTTGAATCTTGCCCAAATACTAGCTAGAGGTTTGACCAAGATTTAAACAATTTAAAAACATTAAAATGAAAAGGCAAGCCTGGATCTTTTTTAGTCACTCTAAAATGAAGCTCTTGGGAGGTTCTTGAAATTTCCATGTTTGAAACCAATACGACTTCTCTTCATGCTAGACTTCATAAGATCGACCGAGAGTTTATGGTTAGGGGGTAGATACATGATTTGTCTGGTTTGAACACATGTCTAAAACTTGTTTATCAACTTGAATGCTTACTATCTATATGACATAAGAAGACTATGTGCTTTTGTTTTCATTCTTCTAATTTTTTTGAATTTTATGCCCATTTGAATCTTGGTTAAATCCTAGGTTTGATCAGGATTTAAACAAGTATAAAATATGAAAACGAAAAGGTAAACCTGGATCCTTCTTAGTCACTCTAAAATGAAGCAGCTTTTGGGATGTTCTTGAAATTTTTATGTTTGAAACCCAAAACCACTTCTCTTCATGATTGACTTCATAATTAAGACACAGTTTGAGGTTAGGGGCAGATATATACATGATTATCTGGTTTGAATATGTCTAGACCTTGTTTATCAACTTTAATGCTTACTATATGACATAAGAATGCTATGTGCTTTGGTTTATCATTCTTTTGGTTTTTTCCTGAATTTTTATGCCCATTTGAATCTTGGTCAAATCCTAGGTTTGACAAAGATTTAAACAAGTTTAAAATATGAAAATGAAAAGGTAACCATGGATCCTTCTTAGTCACTCTAAAATGAATCTTTTGGGAGGTTCTTGAAATTTCCATGTTTGAAACCCAAAACCACTTCTCTTCATGCTTGACTTCATAACACAGAGTTTAGTGTTAGGGGTAGATACATGATTTGTCTAGTTTGAATATGTCTAGACCTTGTTTATCAACTTGAATTCCTACTTTATGACATAAGAAGGCTATGTGCTTTGGTTTTTCATTTTTCTGATTTTTTTGAATTTTATGCCCATTTGAATATTGGTCAAATAGTAGCTAGGTTTGACCAAGATTTAAACAAGTTTAAAACATGAAAATGAAAAGGTAAGCCTCGATCCTTCTTAGTCACTCTAAAATGAAGCTTTTGGGAGGTTTTTTAAATTTCCATGTTTGAAACCCAAAACCACTTCTCTTCATGCCTTACTTCATAAGACAGAGTTTAGGGTCGTTAGGGAGTAGATACATGATTTTCCTGGTTTGAATATGTCTAGACCTTGTTTATCATCTTGAATGCTTACTATATGACATAAGAAGACTATGTGCATTGGTATTTCATTTTTTATTTTTTTATTTTCCTGCCCATTTGAATCTTGGTGAAATCCTAGGTTTGAGCAAGATTTAAACAAGTTTAAGACGTGAAAACGAATAAGTAAGCATGGATCCTTCTTAGTCGCTCCAAAATGTACCAATTGATAGATGTGTTAACTTTGCTTCATGGAAAAATTAATGTCATGAAAATGAGTTAAATTGGATTTCCTACCCTTTAATCCATAGGAAACTTTGTTCTAATGCACTATAATAATCAACTGAGTTTTTACACCAACAGGTCTGTCACTTACGTGTGGTGCCCATGCGTGAGGTCCCACACTTCAGTGAGCACAAGTGACGTGCAGTAGGTACGCAAACTCCCAGCCATCTTCTTTGTCAAGAGAAGACGCATCAGGATGCGTACTGGAAGTCTCTGGGTCCTTCAGGATCCTTCGGTTGTCCCTCTCACAAAAAAAAAAATCTCTCTCATTCTCGGCCTCGCTCGACTCGCTCGCACCTCCTGCTCACTGACAAAACCTGCACAACAGTCAACATCATCACCCGAAAAAGGGGAGACACCATAATGCACTCCCTTCTTCTCTCCTTCCGAGTGATCCCTCTTCCTCCGAGTTTCACTCGACGGGCAAACACACATGTGCTGCATAGTAATAATAAAAAAGTACTCCATTAAAAGGTTAATCTAGGGTTTTGCCCACTACTACAGATCAAGTTCAAAAATATCCAACTACTGGTTCGATTTTGGGCTACTAATGTGCGTTGGTTTTTAATTTTTTAATTTTTTCTGAATGTTTATGCCCATTTGAATCTTGGTCAAATCCTATGTTTGACCAAGAGTTAAACAAGCATAAACATGAAAATGAAAAGGTAAGCTTGGATCCTTTTTAGTCACTCTAAAATTAAGCTTTTGGGATGTCTTTGAAATTTCCATGTTTGAAACCCCAAAACCACTTATCTTCATGCCTGACTTCATAAGACAGAGTTAAGGGTTAGGGGTAGATACATGCTTTTTCTGTTTTGAATATGTCTAGACCTTGTTCATCAACTTGAAGGCTTACTATATATATATATATATATGACACAAGAAGGCTATGTGCTTTAGTTTTTCATTTTTTTGAATTTTTATGCCCATTTGAATCTTGGTCAAATCCTAGGTTTGACCAAGATTTAAACAAGATTAAAACATGAAAATGAAAAGGTAAGCATGGATCCTTCTTAATTAGTCACTCTAAAATGAAGCTTGGGGGGTCTAGAAATTTCCATGTTTGAAACCCAAAACCATTTCTCTTCATGCTTGACTTCATAAGACAAATCTAGTTTAGGGTTAGGGGGTAGATACATGATTTGTCGGGTTTGAATATGTCTAGACATGCTTGTTTATCAACTTGAATGCTTAATATATGACATAAGAACACTATATATATATGTGCGTTGGTTTCTTATTTTTAATTTTTTTTCTGAATGTTTATGCCCATTTGAATCTTGGTCAATCCTATGTTTGACCAAGATTTAAACAAGTTAATTTAAAACATGAAAATGAAAAGGTGAGCATGGAACCTTCTTAGTCACTCTAAGATGAAGTTTTTGGGAGGTTTTTGAAATTTCCATGTTTGAAACCCAAAACCACTTCTCTTCATGTTTGACTTCATAAGACAAACCGAGTTTAGGGTTAGGGACATGGTAGATACATGATTTTTCTTGTTTTAATATGTCTAGACCATGTTTATGAACTTGAATGCTCATTATATGACATAAAAAGGCTATGTGCTTTGGTTTTTCATTCTCTGGTTTTCTGAATGTTTATGCCCATTTGAATCTTGGTCATTCCTAGGTTTGACCAAGATTTAAACAAGTTAATTTAAAACATTAAAATGAAAAGGTAAGCATGGAACCTTCTTAGTCACTCTAAGATGAAGTTTTTGGGAGGTTTTTGAAATTTCCATGTTTTAAACCCAAAACCACTTCTCTTCATGTTTGACTTCATAAGACAGATCGAGTTTAGGGTTAGGGACATGGTAGATACATGATTTTTCTTGTTTTAATATGTCTAGACCATGTTTATGAACTTGAATGCTCATTATATGACATAAAAAGGCTATGTGCTTTGGTTTTTCATTTTCTGGTTTTTTGAATTTTTATGCCCATTTGAATCTTGGTTAAATCCTAGGTTTGACCAAGATTTAAACAATTTTAAAACATGAAAATGAAAAGATAAGTCTGGATCCTTCTTAGTCATTCAAAAATGAAGCTTTTGGGGGGTTCTTGAAATCTCAATGTTTGAAACCCAAAACCACTTCTCTTCATGGTTGACTTCATAAGACAGAGTTTAGGGTTAGGGGGTAGATCGATACATGATTTGTCGGGTTTGAATATGTCTACACATGCTTGTTTATCAACTTGATTGCTTACTATATGACATAAGAAGACTATATGTGCGTTGGTTTTTCATTTTTTTTGTTTTTTCTGAATTAATGTTTATGCCCATTTGAATCTTGGTCAAATCCTAGGTTTGACCAAGATTTAAACAAGTTTAAAACATAAAATGAAAAGGTAAGCCTGGATCCTTCTTAGTCATTCTAAAATGATGCTTTTGGGGGGTTCTTGAAATCTCAATGTTTGAAACCCAAAACCACTTCTCTTCATGGTTGACTTCATAAGATAGAGTTTAGGGTTAGGGGTGTTGGAGATATGCCCAAGAGGCAATAATAAAAGTGGTTATTATATATCTTTATGTTTATGATAAATCTTTATATACCATGCTATAATTGTATTAACCGAAACATTGATACATGTGTGTTATGTAAACAACAATGAGTCCCTAGTAAAGCCTCTTAACTAGCTTGTTCATTAATAGATGATTAGTTTCATAATCATGAACATTGGATGTTATTAATAACAAGGTTACATCATTATATGAATTATGTAATGGACACACCCAATTAAGCGTGTCATAAGATCACGTCATTAAGTTATTTGCTATAAGCTTTCGATACATAGTTACCTAGTCCTTTCGACCATGAGATCATGTAAATCACTTATACCGGAAAGGTACTTTTATTACATCAAACGCCACTGCGTAAATGGGTGGTTATAAAGGTGGGATTAAGTATCCGGAAAGTATGAGTTGAGGCATATGGATCAACAGTGGGATTTGTTCATCCCGATGATGGATAGATATACTCTGGGCCCTCTCGGTGGAATGTCGTCTAATTAGCTTGCAAGCATATGAATAAGTTCATAAGAGACTACATACCACGGTACGAGTAAAGAGTACTTGTCAGGAGACGATGTTGAACAAGGTATAGAGTGATACCGATGATCAAACCTCGGACAAGTAAAATATCGCGTGACAAAGGGAATTGGTATCGTATGTGAATGGTTCATTCGATCACTAAGTCATCGTTGAATATGTGGGAGCCATTATGGATCTCCAGATCCCTCTATTGGTTATTGGTCGGAGAGAGTTCTCAACTGATGAGGACATCCCTACCTCACTACTACCTCCGTCATTAACAAATGAAGATGAACCTGCTGTGAAGCTCAAGTCCAATGAAGTTCGGATTGGACCAATTACAAGAGCTCGTGCGAAGCTACTTAAACAACAGGTGAATTTGTTTCTAAACGGTACTTTGATTGATGAGAGCTTTATACTGCCTAAGTCCTATTACTTATGTATCATCGGGTATCAAGAGGAGACAAGCATCGCACGAGGAGAGGAGCAGCTGGACATGAAGACGGACGTCAAGAGGGTCGTGAAGCTGGACATGGAGCTGGACATGAAGATATCTCATGGACGCGCGAGGGAGGAGCGGGAGGAATGCGCGAGAGGAGAAGAAGAAGTCCGGGCCGGTCCGGAACCCGGTCCGACCGGCCCCCGGACCGGCCAGCCCGGTCCCGGCCCGGTCGACCGGTCGTAAACCGGCCACCAACCGGAGGAAATTTATCGTACCGGGGCGAGACCGGAAATCTTCGCAGCTTCCCGGTTTCCGACCGGTTGACCGGACCACCGACCGGACCGGCCGGTCCACAGCCCGGTTGACCGGACCACAAGCCGGACCGTCCGGTCCACAGCCCGGTCGACCGGATCCCGAGACCGGACCGGTCCGAGTCTGTCTCGACCGGATCTATTCCGGGTCGGTTATTTTTGTATCTTTCGACCAGAACTCGTCCCGGACACCTATATAAGTGCCCGGGACGCCCCCTAGCTGCTTTAGACCACGTTTAAGATAAACCCTAGTTCTTAGTTGTTTGCTCTGCAAAACTATTGAATTCCCTACACCATATTGCTTGGATATTGTGTAGATCCTGTTTAAGTCTTGTGTGATCTGTCTGTTCCATTGGGAATTAGACGGTTGCAACTTACCGCTTCGTGGTCGGCGGCTACGTGCGCAAGTGTGTGGAGTTGCGAATATCTTGCGGGGTTGAGAGCTGTTGCATTGGCGACGGGGACCAATCGAGAGATCTCGTTGCGTCATACAAGTTATCATCCACTACATCGTCGTGTTCCTCCGCTGCCATCACCCCGTGATCATCATCACCACCGTTGCTTACTGAGAAGATCGGGCCACCCCATATCATCTTGGTATCAGATTTCCAGTTTTCCTCGGTAAGCCATCCACAATCCACCCCATAGTTGAGTTGTGAGTGTTTTCCTATCCAGAAAAAGCCATAAAAAAAAAATTAGGGTTAGGGTTTGCCATAGCCTTAGATTGCACTAATTTCGAGTTTTAGTTGCTTTTCGTAGTTGTTTTTGCGTATCTTTATCTTTCTTCTAGTAGAATTGTTAGGGTTTGCGTTTTCCCTATCATCTTGTGTCTAGTTTCTCATAGTGTGTCAGTTTTTGTTACTCCGAGTCCACATAGCGTACAGTGTGCTTGTTCCCAACCATAGACACAGCCTATCGATATACGTGCCTAGGAACTTCCCCAGAAGAGACTAGTTTTACCGCTCGACAGGCTGCTCGTTAGGGTTTTGGTGCTTTGCAATTTCTGTTGGCCGTGTTATCAAGGAGTTGAGTCAAAAAAAAAAAAAAAAAAAAAAGCAAAAAGAGCTACATAGCTGCGTGTGTTATACAAAAAGAAAAATTAAAAAGAAACGTGTTGTGCTAGTTGAATCAAGTGAAGGCCTAAGTTTACTTTACTGCACCCGTAGTTGAGCAATCTTGTGCCTGTCTCATTGAGCTTTGCTAGCGTCTCTCTAGTGCATTGCAACCTTTTCCCACATATAGTTGCATTGCCCCATTATATCGCCTTGTGTGAGTATCTTTGGTTGTCTACGGTCAGCGCTAGAGCTTGTTATTGGTGCAAATAGGTAGCCTACCTACAGCCCCACATATATCCTGCTTTGTCGTGTGATTGTTCTTATACCCTTGATATTCGCTTCGCTACATCCGTGCACTAGTTGTTCCTACAAGTGGTAAGCAACACTAATTTACTTTGGAACGGTAAGATTTCCTTTTCTTATCAGTTTTGAGTGAGTTGTGAGAGTACCACCATATATTTTTGATTTAGTGCACTAACCTACTAATCATGTCTGCTAGTGATAATAAGATTGTTAACCAGGAGAACAAGAATTCGGCAGATATCGTCACATGGAGGGAGTATGAAGCTCTTCGTAACGAGATGCGACGTGAATTCCGCACTAAGGATGATGAGCTTAAGGATACAGTTGACGAGATCAAACAGACGCTGGATGCTACTAATATCACCGTCACTGGATTGGCTGATCAAATGACCGATATACAACGCACTCTTGCCGATATGCGCCTTACTATTGAGAATTTGACTACACAACAACAACAAGACGATGATGAAGATCCTGAGCTTGAAGATGACGCACACAATGCTCGTGGTGCGCCTCATGGTCATCGTCCGCGTGGTCGGGCTCCACTTGGCCGTAATGGTCGTGGGCAAGATGAAGAAGATGGATTGGGTAAGCCCAAGTTTTCCATACCCAAGTTTGAAGGGGGAGCTGATGTTGAAGAATATCTCACTTGGGAGCTCAAGATTGAGAAGTTATGGAGCTTACATCCCAACTACTCGAAGATAAGAAGATCAAGCTTGCTTCTTCGAATTTGATGGTTATGCATTACGTTGGTGGGATTCTTTGATTCGTAACCGCGACGAAGATGGTGCACAACCTATCCGTACATGGCGTGCTATGAAGGAGGTTATGACTTCTCGTTTTGTGCCTACAAATTACATGCGGAATATATTTGATAAGCTAACACTATTGAGGCAAGGTGTGAAGACTGTTGATGAGTACTACATGGAGATGGAGATGCTTATGCAGCGTGGTCGTGTCCGTGAGTCTCTAGAGATGACAATGCAGCGTTTTCTCAATGGATTGAAGTATGATGTTAAAGGCATTGTTCGTCATTACACCTACACCGATATGAATCAATTGTTACATCATGCAAGAGAAGCTGAATCAAGAGTTGGCTGAAGAAGCAAAGGTTAAAGGACGTGCTACGGGAGCTGGGCGTTTTACACCCCGCGCGCCCTCTACGGCGCCGGCACCGTCGACGCGCTCCGTTCCTTACTCTACTCCGCCTAGCAAACCGGTCTCCAATGTATCTAATGCAAAGAAGTCCGAATCTGCGGCAAGTACGAGTGGTTCTAGTGTGTCTACAACGCGCAACCGCGATATGCTTTGCCATACATGTGGTGGCAAGGGTCACTTCAAGAGAGATTGTCCTAACCGCAAAGTCATGTTTATCAATGAGGACAATGAGTATGAGACTGGAGATGATGTTGATCCAAATGCTCCGGACGATGATGACTATGACACCGATGGTGAAGATGCATATCCTTCGATGCTCGTACCATTGTTGTGTCGCAGCGTGCTCTTAATGTGTTGCCTAGTGCATCTACTCAGCGCTGCAATTTGTTCCAAACCAAAGCTTTGGTTGGTCCTGACAAGGCTTGCAAGGTCATTATTGATGGCGGGAGTTGCCGCAATTTAGCAAGCAAGGAGTTATGTACCAAGCTGAAGTTGAAGTACCTACCGCACCCGCATCCATATTATATTCGGTGGTTGAGCGACGGTGGTGAGATGAAGGTAAACCATATGGTGCGTGTTGAGTTTGAGATTGGACCGTATAAGGATTGCATTGATTTTGATGTGGTTCCTATGACGGTTTGTCACCTCTTATTGGGTCGGCCTTGGCTCTATGACCGTTCTGTGCAACACAATGGCCGCGCCAATACATATCACTTGGAGTACAAGGGCAAGAAAATTAACTTACAGCCTATGACACCACAACAGATTGTCAATGAGTCTCGTCAGAAGATTGAAGTGAATTTGGAGGATGCATCTCTAGATAGGCGAGAGAATTGTAATGTCGTGAGTGATATAACGAAAAGTGAGAGAGTGAATTCCTTAGTTTCATTAGCCACCAAAGAAGACATGAGAGAATTTAGTGAGGATCCTACGGCCATGCCTCTTGTGCTTTTGTACAGGGGTACGGTTTTGGTTTCTAACGACATGACCCCTCTTCCTCTTGGTGTTTCTAGTGTTTTGCCGGAATTCGGCGACGTGTTTCCGGAGGAGGTACCCGCAGGACTACCACCATTGCGAGGTATTGAGCATCAAATTGACTTGATTCCCGGAGCATCGCTGCCCAATAGGGCGCCATATCGTACTAATCCCGAAGAGACGAAGGAGATACAGAAGCAAGTACAAGCGCTACTCGACAAAGGTTATATCCGCATAAGCCTTAGTCCTTGTGTCTGTTCTCGTTATTCTAGTTCCTAAGAAAGATGGTACTTGGCGTATGTGCGTAGATTGTAGAGCTATAAACAACATTACTATTCGATATCGTCATCCTATTCCCCGTTTAGAGGATATGCTAGATGAATTGAGTGGTGCTGCTTGTGTTCTCTAAAATTGATTTGCGTAGTGGTTATCATCAAATTAGGATGAAAGAAGGGGATGAGTGGAAAACCGCCTTTAAAACAAAATTTGGTTTATATGAGTGGTTAGTAATGCCTTTTGGGTTAACTAATGCACCTAGCACTTTCATGAGATTAATGAACCATGTTTTGCGTGAATTTATTGGCAAATTTGTGGTTGTATACTTTGATGACATATTAATCTACAGCCGCAATGAATCTGATCATACTATACATATTCGACATGTTTTGCAAGTGTTGCGTGATAATCAACTCTATGGTAATCTTGAGAAGTGCACATTTTGCAAAGATAAGGTCATATTTACGGGTTATGTTGTCTCTAAGCATGGAGTAGAAGTAGATGTGTCTAAAATTGAAGCTATTCAAAATTGGCCTACTCCCATGAATGTGAGTCAAGTTAGAAGTTTTCATGGTCTAGCTGGGTTTTATCGCCGTTTTGTGCCCAATTTTTCTACTATTGCTGCACCTTTGAATGAATTGACTAAAAAGGGTGTTGTCTTTGAGTGGGGCGTTGCCCAAGATCATGCTTTTGATGAACTGAAACGATTGTTAACTTCTGCACCGTTGCTTGCACTTCCCGATTTCAATAAGCAATTTGAGATTGAATGTGATGCTAGTGGTATTGGAATTGGTGGTGTGTTGATGCAAGAGGGTCGCCCAATTGCATATTTTTCCGAGAAATTATCCGGTGCTAAGTTGAACTATCCTATATATGATAAAGAATTGTATGCTTTAATTAGAGTTCTTGAGGTTTGGCAACATTATTTGTGGCCAAAAGAATTTATCATACATTCCGATCATGAAGCTTTAAAATACCCGAAAGCTCAATCTACTTTGCATAAGCGTCTAGCTAAGTGGGTTGAGTTCATTGAGTCTTTTCCATACATCATTAAACATAAGAAGGGAAAAGATAACATTGTTGCTCGATGCTCTATCTAGGAAGAATATGCTATTAACTCAACTTGATGTTAAAATTCCTGGTTTAGAGATACTATGTGATTTGTATGCTACCGATCATGATTTTGCTGAACCATATCGCTTATGTGCTCTTGGTAAAGCATGGGAAAAATATCACATACATGATGGGTTCTTGTTTAGAGCTAACAAACTATGTGTTCCGGAATCGTCCGTGCGTTTGCTCTTATTGCGGGAATCACATGCTTGGAGGTTTGATGGGTCACTTTGGGCGTGAGAAGACGCTACTCATGCTAGCTGACCACTTTTATTGGCCAAAGATGAGGCGGGACGTGGATAGATATGTGAGGAGATGCATTACTTGCAACAAGTCCAAGTCCAAGCTGAAGCCTCACGGTTTGTATACTCCGTTACCGGCACCTACTACGCCTTGGCAGGATATAAGTATGGATTTTGTGTTGGGTTTGCCGCGTACTAAAAGAGGCCATGATTCTATATTTGTGGTAGTGGACAGATTTTCTAAAATGTCACACTTTATTGCACTGCCACAAAAGCGACGATGCGTCGCATATTGCTAACCTGTTTTTCGGGAGATTGTTCGACTACATGGAGTCCCGAAGACTATTGTTTCGATCGTGATGTGAAGTTCATGAGCTACTTCGGAAGACACTTTGGGGAAAGCTGGGGACAAAGCTACTATTCAGTACTACTTGTCATCCTCAAGCCGATGGTCAAGCTGAGGTGGTGAATCGAACCTTGTCACAACTGTTGAGATCCATGATCAAGAAGAACCTCGAAGGAGTGGGAAGAGTGTTTGCCGCATGTGGAGTTTGCTTACAACGAGGCGGTACATTCTACCACGGAGCTGTGTCCTTTTGAGGTGGTGTATGGTTTCAAACCCATTACTCCACTTGACTTGTTGCCTTTGCCCATACATGAGAGAGTTAATATGGAGGCATCCAAGAGGGCAGATTTTGTGCGTAAGATCCATGAGAAGACTAAAGAGTTGATCGAGAAGAAAGGCAAGAGCAATGCTGCAAGGATGAACAAGAAGCGCAAAGAGATGTTGTTCAAGCCTGGTGATTTGGTCTGGGTACATTTTCGCAAGGATAGGTTCCCGAAGCTGCGGAAGTCTAAGTTGAAGCCTCGTGGTGCTGGTCCTTATAAAGTGCTTGCCAAGATCAATGATAATGCATACTCGATAGATCTTCCGGTTGATGAGTTTGGTGTCAGTAATTCTTTCAATGTTGCTGATTTGACACCATATGACGGAGAAGACCTTGGAGCGTCGGGGTCGACGCCTTTTGAAGGGGGGAGATGATGAGGACATCCCTACCTCACTACTACCTCCGTCATTAACAAATGAAGATGAACCTGCTTGTGAAGCTCAAGTCCAATGAAGTTCGGATTGGACCAATTACAAGAGCTCGTGCGAAGCTACTTAAACAACAGGTGAATTTGTTTCTAAACGGTACTTTGATTGATGAGAGCTTTATACTGCCTAAGTCCTATTACTTATGTATCATCAGGTATCAAGAGGAGACAAGCATCGCACGAGGAGAGGAGCAGCTGGACATGAAGACGGACGTCAAGAGGGTCGTGAAGCTGGACATGGAGCTGGACATGAAGATATCTCATGGACGCGCGAGGGAGGAGCGGGAGGAATGCGCGAGAGGAGAAGAAGAAGTCCGAGGCCGGTCCAGAACCCGGTCCGACCGGCCCCCGGACCGGCCAGCCCGGTCCTGGCCCGGTCGACCGGTCGTAAACCGGCCACCAACCGGAGGAAATTTATCGTACCGGGGCGAGACCGGAAATCTTCGCAGTTTCCCGGTTTCCGACCGGTTGACCGGACCACCGACCGGACCGGCCGGTCCACAGCCCGGTTGACCGGACCACAAACCGGACCGTCCGGTCCACAGCCCGGTCGACCGGATCCCAGACCGGACCGGTCCGAGTGCTGTCTCGACCGGATCTATTCCGGGTCGGTTATTTTTGTATCTTTCGACCAGAACTCGTCCCGGACACCTATATAAGTGCCCGGGACGCCCCCTAGCTGCTTTAGACCACGTTTAAGATAAACCCTAGTTCTTAGTTGTTTGCTCTGCAAAACTATTGAATTCCCTACACCATATTGCTTGGATATTGTGTAGATCCTGTTTAAGTCTTGTGTGATCTCGTTGTTCCATTGGAAATTAGACGGTTGCAACTTACCGCTTCGTGGTCGGCGGCTACGTGCGCAAGTGTGTGGAGTTGCGAATATCTTGCAGGGTTGAGAGCCGTTGCATTGGCGACGAGGACCAATCGAGAGATCTCGTTGCGTCATACAAGTTATCATCCACTACATCGTCGTGTTCCTCCGCTGCCATCACCCCGTGATCATCATCACCACCGTTGCTTACTGAGAAGATCGGGCCACCCCATATCATCAACCATGTCTACATAGTTCGCGAACCGTAGGGTGACACACTTAAGGTTTGATGTTGTATTAGTAGAACTTGAATATGGAATGGAGTTCAAAGTATTGTTCGAAGTCTCGGATGGGATAACGGACATCACGAGGACTTCCGGAATGGTCCGGAGAATAAGATTCATATATAGGAAGTCATTTTATAAGTTTGAAAATGATCCGGTGCATTTATGGAAGGTTCTAGAAGGTTCTAGAAAAGTCCGGAAGAAATCACTTTGGAAGGCGGAGTCCCGAAGGGACTCCACCACCCATGGCCGGCGAACCCTAGAGGGGTGGAGTCCCAGGTGGACTCCACCAAGGTGGCCGGCCACCCCCTCCCAAGGAAAGGTGGGAATCCTACCTCAAGTGGGAATCCCACCTTGGGTAGCTTTCATGTCATATGGAAGGTTTTGGTTTGGGGTCTTATTCGAAGACTTGTAGACCAACTCTTGGGTGTTCCACCTATATAATGAGGGACAAGGGGAGGGGGCCGGCCACCTCAAGCGATAGCTTGGCCGCACCCCCTAAGTGGCCGGCCACCCCCTCTCCCAAACCCTAGCCGCCCCACCTCCTCCACCTCTCCCGCAACGCTTAGCGAAGCTCCGCCGGAGATCTCCATCGCCACCGCCACCACGCCGTCGTGCTGCCGGATTCAAGGAGGAGCTACTACTTCCGCTGCCCGCTGGAACGGGGAGAAGGACGTCGTCTTCATCAACACCGAACGTGTGACCGAGTACGGAGGTGCTGCCCGATTGTGGCACCGTCAAGATCTTCTACGCGCTTTTGAAAGCGGCAAGTGATCGTCTACCGCAGCAACAAGAGCCTCATCTTATAGGCTTTGGAAATCTTCAAGGGTGAGTCTCATTCATCCCCTCGTTGCTCCCGTCTTCTAGATTGCATCTTGGCTTGGATTGCGTTCTCGCGGTAGGAAATTTTTTGTTTTCTATGCAACGAATCCCTACAGTGGTATCAGAGCCGTGTCTATGCATAGATGGTTGCACGAGTAGAACACAATGGTTCTGTGGGCGTTGATGCTTATGTTGTCTTTAGTTTGAGAACTTTGCATCTTTGTGGCATAGTGGGATGAAGCGGCTCGGGCTAACTTTACATGACCGCGTTCATGAGATTTGCTCCACGCTCGACATGCAACTTGTATTGCATAAGTGGCTTTGCGGGTGTCTCGTCTCTCCTACTATAGTGAAGATTCAATTTACTCTTCTATTGACAACACTAGTATCACCGTTGTGGTTCATGTTCGTAGGTAGATTAGATCTCACTCGAAAACCCTAAACCACGTAAAATATGCAAACCAAATTAGAGAACGTCTAACTTGTTTTTGCAGGGTTTGGTGATGTGATATGGCCATAATGTGATGATGAATATGTATGAGATGATCATTATTGCATTGTGGCAACCGGCAGGAGCCTTATGGTTGTCTTTAAATTTCATGTTGAGTAGTATTTCAAAGAAGTTGTAATAGTTGCTACATGGGAGCACAATCATGAAGACGGCGCCATTTACCTTGACGCTACGCCGACGATGATGGAGACCATGGCCGTTGATGATGGAGATCATGTCCGTGCTTTGGAGATGAAGATCAAAGGCGCAAAGACAAAGGGGCCATATCATATCACATATGAAGTGCATGTGATGTTAATCCTTTTATGCATCTTATTTTGCTTAGATCACGACGGTAGCATTATAAGATGATCCCTCTCACTAAAATATCAAGATAATAAAGTGTTCATCCTTAGTAGCACCGTTGCCAAGACTTGTCGTTTCGAAGCATCTCGTGATGATCGGGTGTGATAGACTCAACAAGTGCATACAACGGGTGCAAGCCAGCTTTGCACATGCGGATACTAAGGTGGCCTTGACGAGCCTAGCATGTACGGACATGGTCTCGGAACACGTGATACCGAAAGGTAGAGCATGAATCATATGATTGATATGATGAACACTTTGAGTGTTCGCCATTGAAGTTACATCTTGTCTCGTGATGATCGGACTTGGTGTGGTGGATTTGGTTCGTGTGATCACTAAGACAATTCGAGGGATATTGTTATGAGTGGGAGTTCACCTAGTTTTTAATTTTGTTGAATTAAAATTTGAACTCAATTTGTCATAAACTTAGTCTAAACTATTGCAAATATATGTTGTAGATATGGCGTCCCCAATCAATTTTAACCAGTTCCTAGAGAAAGAAAAGCTTAAGAGCAACGGTAGCAACTTCACCGATCGGTTCCGTCATGTGAGGATCTTCCTCAATGGTGGAAACCTGCAATATGTGCTTGATGCACCGCTAGGTGACCCTCCTGCGAAACCGAAACCGATGAAGTAAAGAATGTTTACGCAACTCGGAAAACTCGGTACTCTCAAGTTCGAGTGTGCCATCCTATGCGATCCGGAAGCCGATCTTCAAAAACGTTTTGAGCACCACGATCCTCATGAGTTGGTCAATGAGTTGAAAACTATCTTTGAAACTCATGCGGCCGTGGAATGCTATGAAGCATCGAAACACTTCTTCAGTTGCATGATGGAAGAAGGCAGCTCCGTTAGTGAGCACATGCTCGCCATGACCGGGCATGCGAAGAAACTCGGTGACTTGGGAATAGTGATTCCTAACAGACTGGGGATTAATCGTGTCCTCCAATCACTGCCACCTAGTTACAAGAACTTTGTGATGAACTACAATATGCAGAACATGAACAAAGAGTTACCTGAACTCTTCGCCATGCTAAAATCTGCTGAGATTGAGATCAAGAAAGAGCACCAAGTGTTGATGGTCAACAAGACCACCAGTTTCAAGAAACAGGGCAAGTCTAAAGGCAAAAACAAGAAGGGTGGCAAGAAAGCTGCCACGCCTCCTGTGAAACCTAAGACTGGCCCTAAGCCTGATGCTGAGTGCTATTACTGCAAGGAGAAGGGACACCGGAAGCGTAATTGCTCCAAGTATTTGGCGGATCTGAAGAGCGGCCTTGTCAAGAAGAAGAAAGAAGGTATATCTGCTATACATGTTATAGATGTTTATCTTACTGGTTCTCGTACTAGTACCTGGGTATTTGATACTGGTTCGGTTGCTCATATTTGTAACTCGAAACATGAACTAAATAATAAACGAAGACTATTGAAGGATGAAGTGACGATGCGCGTTGGAAATGGATCCAAAGTCGATGTGATCGCTGTCGGCACACTTCCTCTACATCTACCTTCGGGATTAGTTTTAAACCTCAATAATTGTCATTTTGTACCCGCGTTGAGCATGAACATTATATCTGGATCTTGTTTAATGCAAGACGGTTATTCATTCAAGTCTGAGAATAATAGTTGTTCTATTTTTATGAATAATATCTTTTATGGTCGAGCACCTGAAAAGAATGGTTTATTTCTGTTAGATCTCGATAGTAGTGATACACATATTCATATCATTGATGCTAAGCGAATTAAATTGAATGATAATTCTACTTATATGTGGCACTTGTAACACCCCAACTTTTGCAACCTTGTTTTGTTGTCCTTAGTGCAAAAATTAGGGGGAACAAAAACTTTTTCTATAAACTAATTAGATGAATTGCCTTGATCTGTTTGTTAATGAATTGCTTTGATCGGTTGGCAGATGTAGTGTCTTGTTATGTTTGTTTAGTTTTGTCTTGAGCTACCTTAAAGGACAATATCTCTTATGGCAAAACAAACAACTCACCTAACAAAACACAAGTGCGGCTTAGAAAAATTTGTTTTCGTTTTTATACATCAACCCTTTCCACTTATGGCAACATGAGTGTGTCTTCTTAAAATTCATCTTTGTGGTATAGTCTTGCTCAACCCATCCTTGTTTCAAAACTTGGGATCATCTACCCCTCACTATATCCTTCTCTTGAACCCTAGTCAAAAACCCCGGTCATTTCAAATTTGTCTAAGTCCTAAATCTATTTCCAAGTTCCATTTTGAAGCCCCTGGATTAAGCTATCTCTTGCCATCTTAGGCAAAGCACTTGGTCCTAAACCTACCATATCTTGAGCACCTCTCAACCATATCCTTGCCTTGAACCAAATCCCTCCATACTCATTTATCCTTGTTGGTTTTGAAGCCAAGTCAATAACATGTTTTGGCGAGGCTTAAAATGTTCAAACTTTGGCAGTTGATCTCTAATCATCCTCAACTGTTATTGGTAACCTCAATGCATGGATCTCATCTATGCAACACCCTCTACAACTTCCACGTCTTGCATGTCCAAATCTACCCCCACACAATTCTTATTCTCACTTGATCTTCTACCCTATCCACTATTTCAACACTAGATCACTTGCTCCTCTCTTAATCTTTTGTTTATCTTTATTTCAAGTTTAAACTCCACAAAACCAAGAGTGAAGATGGTAGGTACATTATGTAGCCACCATCTTCCCTTGAGATCTTGCCCCAAAAATTTATTCTTACTTTCTTTGAAAGAACATTTCCAAAACCCTATTTAATTTCTTCTCTAGTTTCTCACTACAAAACCACCTCTAGTTTTATCTAAGCATTTCAAATTAATTTCTCAAATAATAGGGATTTCGGATGGTATTTTGGTATCACCCTATTTCCTTCAACCCAAAAATAATTTCTATAGAATTATTTATTTTATTCTTCCTTTTAAATACGTATTTATGGCACTTATGCAAACTCTTGCATATTGTTGCTCTTTTAAAATTGTGAGAAAACTCTACCTTGCTTCATAAAGTAAGTAGAAGATTTTAAATAAAAACCATTTTTGCCGAAAACCCTGAGAGAGATACATAGGCCCTTCTTTTCCCTTTATTCCCACCACTTGGCACCTCTATTTAAGAGTTTTTCCTTCTTTCTTCTACTTGAAAATGGTGGATCTTCCATCCCATTCTTCTTTCAAGAATCTCCATGAAGTGATCCAAGACCTTAGCTAGCCATAGTATCAAAACCCAAAATCCTTCTATGTGACACCACTATTACTTCTCACCAAAACTTTGTTTCTCTTTATTCAAAATTCAACTTGAATTCATTCTTATCCCATTTGATTCATACAATTAAAAATCTTGGATCAAACCTACACCATCTCTCTCCCTTTGATTTGAATTTTCCCAACTTTGCAAATCTTGTGGCAATCCTTGGTCAACACTACCACCATGCACCATATGTCTTTTCCCTCCTCTTTTTTTTTTTCCCCCTCCAAGAAGAGCCCTCTCCCATGCATGTGGTGGCCAGGCCACTTCCCTTTGACACAAGCCGAAGCACCACCTCTTGGCCCGACCCAACTCCACCAGAACCCCATCCTGGACTCCCCTATCTCCCTCCCCAATCCCAGCCACGAGTAGCCCAACCCTAGCAGCCCAAACTCTGAAGCCCTAGCGACCTGAGAGGGAAACGAACGGGAGCGGCGACGCGGGAAGTCTCCCGCTCGACTCCCCTCCTTCCCGCGCGTCCCTCCCCTCCTGCTGACGTCCTATGGGCGACGTCACCCCGCCCCCACCCTCCTACGTCACCCCTGACGTCCGCCCTCGACAACCATTGGGCACGGTCACCGCCCATGTCTCCTCCCGTTGCCTTCCCCGCCTATAAAAGCCCCTCCCTCAGCTCACTACCCTCCGCACTCCCTCACACCACTCCCTCCTCTCCCAGAACACCTCCCAGAGGGTGCCAAGGCATCCCTCTGGCCGCTGCTCGCCGGAGCAGACCCCGCCGGCATGGTTACCGCAAGGATGGCGAGCCGAGCTGCGCTCATCCCAGTCCCGTTTTCCCCTCCCTCTCTATTCCATTATGGTTGCCATGTTCTGCCCGCCACGACACACCCTTTTCCCGTGCCCAGAAACTCCGGTAGCCGCCGCCAACCTCGCCGGACCGAGAGCTGCTGCGAGCCAACTCCGCCGGGAGGAGCAGCTGCAGCCGAGGAGGAAGCCGCTGAGCCGCCTTGCCCCGCCCCTGGGACGCCGCTGCCCCACCAGGACCTCGCCGATGTCCGCCGCGTCCCCCCCGGTAAGTCCCCGCGCCGCCCCTGCCCTTTTCCCGTCTGCCGCTCGCGTCTGGGCGAGGCGTCGTGAGGACGACGGCCTCGAGCCGATCCTCCCGATCGTGGGGAGGGCTGCATGGCCACTTGGCCATTTGGCCCATGCAGCCTGGCCCACCTCGGGCCCCCTCTCCACTTTCTCTTTCTTTTTCTTTTTTTCTCTTCACCCCTCCACCTGGATAACCGCCTGGGCCGGCCCAAAACCCCACACCCGCACGGCCCAGCACATTCCCGCCCATTCCTGCACGTTTGAATTTTTTTTAAAAAAAATCTGTTTAGATAAGAGGAGAAACCAGGGAACTCAATTTGCTAATAACTTGAGATATACCAACCCAAATCGAGTGACACAAATTGCGCCAGTTCATAAATTTTATTACCTTTCCAATGCCACTGGCCCCATATTTTTAGGATTTTTGTACGATTTTTAATGTATTAAACATGATCACTGGTTATTGTTTAGTATCTCTAATTTATAAATTTGAAAAATTAACCTTTTTGAATGAATCCAATTTTGTTAGCCTCGTTTTAGTACTGACCAGCTAGAATAATTAGTGTTAAACCCTTTTCATAATTTTTGGTTACTTTTTGTGCTAAGTGTGTGTCACATGAAATATTGTACCAAAACATTTGCTTATTTAAAATCCTTGACCACCTCTTCTATTTAAAAATGGTCAACGTATGTTTCTTTCTTGCAAAACAAAACCCTCTGAGACTTAAACCAAGTTTTATTTGTTTTTCTTAAGATTTCAAATGTTGGGGTATATGGTTTACTTTCTATTTTTAGTGTAGTGTTTTATAAATAAAAGAGAGAAATGATTTCTACCTCTTCAAAAATGTTTGAAAATAAAGGATGAATGTTTTTGAGGACAAAGCATTGCGCTAGTCTTCTTGATAGTGTTATCTATTAGGGGATGTTTAATTCATACCTTGGTGATAACCATGGAGGCAATTGCTCTTTTGTAAAGCTCTCATGCCTTTTTTTTAGGAGGAATAAATTGGGTGTTCTTATAATCAAATTTAAAGTTGAATTGTGATCCTTAGTATGTTAGCTCTTAGTAGAGTGGTTAAGCTATTGATGGTTGATTGTTGATTGTTGAATGTTGTTTTGTTGGTGCAATGTGTTGATTGTGTTCCTTTTATATTTTCCGACGATAGATGCGAACAATTTTGGAGAAGAAGAAGTGGTTCAGACAAGGATTTTATCTATATTGTTGGAGTTCTTTTTTGACGGAGTTGAAGAAGTCCGGGGACAAATAAGCCGACCAAGGCAAGCCATCTTTTGATCTCTTGCTATTTATCCTTCTTGTTGTGCTCATTGCTCCATTATACACTTGGTTCCTTGTATCATATGTGATTTTTGGTCCTCTACTCTATGCATGCTTATTCCCAAAGTAGGTTGAACCCCTTGTTGATGCTTTGCATACTTGCTCCCAAGTATGTGAACCCCCTTGTTGATGTTATGCATGCTTACCCTAAGCATGTATGCCCCCTTGACCATATCCATGTTATCATCTTCTTAGTGGTATGATGATTAACATCATGACCCCTGTTTGAATCATCTTAATTATGTTGTCCCTTTACATGCTTATCCTAAGTATGTATGATCCCCTCAACACCCCAATTATCATCCCCTTAGTGGTATGATGGCTAGCATCATGTCATTGTGACTCTTAGTTCCTTCATAAAACTATAGGTTGGGAACCCCCTTGGAAAAATACCTTGTTGAAAAGAATTTTTGAAAACCTTGGGTGAGTTGGACTTACCCAAGCGTGTGTTTATGAAAGGAAAGGATCTTGGCAAAGATGGTTAAAAAGAAAATCTGGTTTTCGAAAACTTTGGCGCCTAAGTATTCACCTGTGACAATTAACCCGCGCAACCACATTACCCTGGAGTGGGACGGGGCTTAGCTCGTAGTTTGTTCTTCTTAACATGGGACACCGCACAACTATATAAGGGTAAGGTTACCCCTGAATCCGGATTGTCGTTGGTGGAGACAATAGTATAACGGGAGGCCTTCGGGGCTGACCCGTCCGGAAGACACTATGGGTCTCCCGGCTTGGCGGTGGAGCCACGCTCAAAGTGAGGTGAGCTGCCACGGTGCCGGGGAGGTACATACTCCATAGGGTAGGATCCCGTGCTAAGACGAATAGGCGAAAGGCTATGTCCGAGTTTTTGTCATGGCATAGTTGATATGCGGGGATGATGCCCACATGATGAACTCGCGGATCTTGTGGGGAAAGTGTGCAAACTCTGCAGAGTCAAATCTATTCGAATAGCCGTGTCCGCGGTCATGGACGGTTGGAATGGCTGTTGCTTAGCCTAAAGAGTTTTGTTTTATGAAAGTTTTTGACAAAGGAAAGGAAGGAACTTGTTTTCGGAGTACCGGGAAGGTACTGGAAAGTTGTGATGACCATTTGGAGATGGTCGGAAAGGAAATAAACTGGGTTACTCCCATCCTAGTGTTTTATGTTGTAGAACCCTTTTGAAGAATCTTCTTTAACAAAGATATAGAGATGTCATAGAACACCCCTAAGTATCCCCTTCGACCGAGAAGTTGGGATACTATCTCCACCAAAGAAATTACATCTCTCCTAGATGCTTTATTCACAAGAGAAACTGATTCTCTTATGCATGCTATATCCACTAGAGAAACTATTCTTCCTCTCTTGTCTTCTTTAGTTAGAATTGTTATCACCTTCTTGATGGTTTGCGAGTACAATTCAAATGTACTCACGGCTTTGTCCCTGGCTATTTACTTGGCCAGACTTGGAGGAATTCGACAAATGAAGAAGGATTGGACGACGTCTATGCGAGCTAGGAACGTTCTCCCAGTTAGTTGCCTGTAGGGTTAAGGCAGATGACTTGGGCTCTGCGCTGCTGAAGTGATGATGCTACTCTGATGTTTAGTTAGGCCCTTCGAGGCTATTATGTAAGTATCGGTCATGTGACCATGTTGTAATTTTCTTATTCCGTTTTGTAATGGATGGTGTAATTTGATATCAGTTCGGTTATGTGTTCACGGCGCACTGATCATGGGATCGTTAACTGTATACATAACAGGGAATTTCGGACAGCTAGTCCGGGGTCCCCACAGAGCTGGTATCAGAGCCATCCTGACTGTAGGAGACCTTAGTTAGCATGGACGTTAGTTAGGAAACAAGTACTTGGAAAAAAAAACTATTTACAAAACAAATTCTTTCTATAGTCGGAAGCATAGCTTCAACTCCTCTTGTTTCTTCAAAACTTCTAATTCTTACCTCATTCTCCGATTAAAAAAAATGTTCGAAAATTCTTACTCTATTGTCTCATCCACTTCAAACCTACATACTGGACGATGTCCCCAACTCAGACCCAGAGACTCAAAGTCCAAGATGGGCCAACCTTTTTGGAAGACTCATGTATCTCCAACAGCAGCTATTGAAGATTGGAGGCTGACTTAGTGTGCCCACAAAGGGATGATAGCGTCATGTCTTTGGTTTTCACCAAACTCTGTCAAGGAGCTGACCTTGTTCCTCCGTGGACTTGCACTTTTCGCAGTCGTCAGAGATCAAGTCCTCAGTTTCTTGACTAGTAATTTTTAGGGCAGCTACCAGAAGTTGTCGACTTTGGGAGTATCTAGACAGCTACTCCTCTGAAGACCTCACGTCCCTGGGATATTGAGACCAGAAGTTCTACACAGTTTTAGCCTCTGCCTCAACATCGATGACTCAACACCAGGCCCGCTTCACCACCAACTACTCCGAGAATCCATGTTGAATTCGATGTCCGCAATATGAAGACGTCAGCATACGTGACCAACCCCAAAACTATAGGATGGTTAGGACAAACTCAATCGTTTTGATTGAGCTACCCCCGCGCATTAGGCATTCCATGGGTTCTTATGTTACCATGTCTGGTTTGATGATTGCTTCTAGTTCCCTAGTGTGTTGCTTTGAGTGTTTTTATCTGTTTCTTGATTGTATGATTGTCTTGGTTTTTTTTAGGTCTGAAAAACACCCTCGGTGTGATAACCTAGCTTAGAAAGCCTATCTAATACGTTTTCACCCTCATCTGCCTCGCTGAGAGAATGCTAACTATTAGTTAGTTGGATAGGTTAACGAAAGGCTGTAACTCTAACCCCATTAGCAGTTGTTTTTCAACCATCGGAAAAACTAACCTAGACCCCTATCTGCACTAACTACTTTCAAGATCAGCTGGAGCATCTCTACTACGTCAAGAAAGCAGAAGCCCCTACCTTCAAGAGTGACTGCACCTCTGCGAGAAGGCATACTAACTTTGTCTAACCTTGGAGTATAATCGCACTAACCTCAAGGATAACTTTTTGAAAACTACCCTCTAACACACAGTCTAACAAGATGAGAGAGCAATAGCGTCAAAGCCAAGATGCATCACATGGTTCATCTGGTCCTCATCAAGTGAAGCTCAAGAAGATACCTCAACACTCAAGATTAGGTCTAGTTTACCCGCTCACTTCTGGTACAAGTCAGCACCCACCCTCAAGCTCAAGATTGTCTCCGACGACCTTCGTTGATGCTTCATGTGGATACCAACCAGGCGTTTCATTGACCTCCTAACTTACCGTGCGTCATGTGATTTAGCAACACCGTGAGTGCCTCTTGAAGCCGTGATCTATGCATCTCCACTGAAGATTCTTCAACTGAATATGGAAGATCGATGACTTCTTCAGAAGCCCCAGATAGCACTACAACGCAAAAGCTTTGAGTTTTTCCAAAAGCCCGATGAAAAATCTTAAGGGTGGAAGACTTCGTCCTCCACTAAAAATTGGAGCTAACCCTAAAATTTTAAACCTTTCTAAAACATCGTTGGGAACTTGGGATACACTAACTCCCCTTGAAGCTGTGGACTATACATCACCCCCTGAAGATGTTTCAACTCAAGACAAGAAACCGTAGACCTCTTCAAAAAAAAAAAGCGCCTGACAAGACTCCAAGGCCAAAGCTTAAAGTTTTCAAAACCCCTGGTGAACTTCCACTAAAATTTCTAGCTAACTCTAAAAAGTTTTTGAACCTGCTAAAGCACCGTTGGGGCGCACTAACTCTCCTAGAATCATGAACCCCGCTAGGATCATTAAGAAGCTTTAGATCTAACACTTGCATGGAGTAGTCAACCTCTTCACAACGCTTGCCCTCGATAGAAATCTACCGTGTCTCTCAGAAGCTGAAGCTATAACCTTGTCAGCGACTTCGCGTCTACGAGAAGAAGAGTCTAACATAAGTCAACCTCTCCAGTCCTACGCTTAGTAATCTCGGGACGAGATTATTTTAAGGGTGGAAGATCTGTAACATCCCAACTTTTGCAACCTTGTTTTGTTGTCCTTAGTGCAAAAATTAGGGGGAACAAAAACTTTTTCTATAAACTAATTAGATGAATTGCCTTGATCTGTTTGTTAATGAATTGCTTTGATCGGTTGGCAGATGTAGTGTCTTGTTATGTTTGTTTAGTTTTGTCTTGAGCTACCTTAAAGGACAATATCTCTTATGGCAAAACAAACAACTCACCTAACAAAACACAAGTGCGGCTTAGAAAAATTTGTTTTCGTTTTTATACATCAACCCTTTCCACTTATGGCAACATGAGTGTGTCTTCTTAAAATTCATCTTTGTGGTATAGTCTTGCTCAACCCATCCTTGTTTCAAAACTTGGGATCATCTACCCCTCACTATATCCTTCTCTTGAACCCTAGTCAAAAACCCTGGTCATTTCAAATTTGTCTAAGTCCTAAATCTATTTCCAAGTTCCATTTTGAAGCCCCTGGATTAAGCTATCTCTTGCCATCTTAGGCAAAGCACTTGGTCCTAAACCTACCATATCTTGAGCACCTCTCAACCATATCCTTGCCTTGAACCAAATCCCTCCATACTCATTTATCCTTGTTGGTTTTGAAGCCAAGTCAATAACATGTTTTGGCAGGCTTAAAATGTTCAAACTTTGGCAGTTGATCTCTAATCATCCTCAACTGTTATTGGTAACCTCAATGCATGGATCTCATCTATGCAACACCCTCTACAACTTCCACGTCTTGCATGTCCAAATCTACCCCCACACAATTCTTATTCTCACTTGATCTTCTACCCTATCCACTATTTCAACACTAGATCACTTGCTCCTCTCTTAATCTTTTGTTTATCTTTATTTCAAGTTTAAACTCCACAAAACCAAGAGTGAAGATGGTAGGTACATTATGTAGCCACCATCTTCCCTTGAGATCTTGCCCCAAAAATTTATTCTTACATTCTTTGAAAGAACATTTCCAAAACCCTATTTAATTTCTTCTCTAGTTTCTCACTACAAAACCACCTCTAGTTTTATCTAAGCATTTCAAATTAATTTCTCAAATAATAGGGATTTCGGATGGTATTTTGGTATCACCCTATTTCCTTCAACCCAAAAATAATTTCTATAGAATTATTTATTTTATTCTTCCTTTTAAATACGTATTTATGGCACTTATGCAAACTCTTGCATATTGTTGCTCTTTTAAAATTGTGAGAAAACTCTACCTTGCTTCATAAAGTAAGTAGAAGATTTTAAATAAAAACCATTTTTGCCGAAAACCCTGAGAGAGATACATAGGCCCTTCTTTTCCCTTTATTCCCACCACTTGGCACCTCTATTTAAGAGTTTTTCCTTCTTTCTTCTACTTGAAAATGGTGGATCTTCCATCCCATTCTTCTTTCAAGAATCTCCATGAAGTGATCCAAGACCTTAGCTAGCCATAGTATCAAAACCCAAAATCCTTCTATGTGACACCACTATTACTTCTCACCAAAACTTTGTTTCTCTTTATTCAAAATTCAACTTGAATTCATTCTTATCCCATTTGATTCATACAATT